>NC_051321.1:83212170-83303925 GCF_015220235.1 Choloepus didactylus | reverse complement strand
CCTTGGCAGAGAACAGAGCCGTCCACAACCAAGGGTTTCTTCACGACTTCCTGAGCAAAGGCCAGAGACTGCTCAGCATTGCTAAGTGGACCTGAAAACAAGGAGAGTCACCCTTGTGCATAACCCAGGACTTCAGTCTGTCAGCATAAAACACATTTTCCACAACATTAATACAAATTCTGAGATCAGCTAAGACCACCCTTTACCACCACCACCACCACCAGTCATCCAAAAGCAAGCCCCTTGGATTAATTCCCTCTCCTGTGCACTCCCTTCTCACTTCTGTTTCTGCTCTGGCATATCCTCTATACCCTCACTCACCCTCCCTTAGCTCCTCTGCCTGGTAACCCTTCACACTGTTCCACCGTAAACACATACCCTAATAGACCTAATTCTAGTCTAGACTACAATCTGAGGGCAAGCCAGTCTTTCTCCATGCAGGGAAGTCATGATGCTTTGTTCTCCATCTCAGTTCTTCCCCCTCAGGTAAATGTACATCCTTGAGACTTATGCCATCAGCTCATACTCCTCTCTTCCTGTTTTTGTCATCTACTCAAGGTCACACTCCTACCCCATTCCCACCCCATTCCCTCACCATTCTGAGCTGGGAACTTGCTGCTCTGGTAGCTGTGAGTCCTGCAACACCCTCATCTTACAGCCCCTTAGCTCCTCTACTCCAATAACTTCACTTTCTCTCCATTTCAGAAACCTGCTCCACAGCCAGACTCTGCAGTCAGAGCTGGCAACTGCTACTCCTGTGAAGTCTTAAATTCCAAGATCTAATCTTGACCACCAACCACTTCACATCCTAGCACCTGCCTTCTGGTTTAACTATGTCCCCTATTCGGCCAAGATGCAATGGCCCATCCCTCCAAACACTCTACTGGAATCTCCTTCCTCCTTCCCTTTCTGCTTCAGTGTCCAGATCAATCCAACTGTTCAATTTTTCTGTTCACTCAGGCTGCTGACCCTAGAGGGGAAACCACTCACACAACCATAAACACCAGAGCTGTGGAAAATGCATTATTCCAACTCTTCTAAGTATTCCTGTTCCACTTTGCTAATGCTGCTGTTATGCAAAATACCAGAAATGGATTGGCTTTTATAAAGGGGGTTTATTTTTGGTTACAAAGTTATAGTCCTAAGGTCATAAAAGTGTTCAAGGTAAGGCATCAACACAAGTGTACCTTCAGTGAAGGAAGGTCAATGGTGTCCAGAAAACCTCTGTTAGCTGGGAAGGCATGTGGCTGGCATCTGCTGATCCTGGGTTGTGTTCCAGCTCCTCTCAACTCCTGTGCATTCTGCAAAATGTTGCCCTTGGGGTGTTTTGTCCTCTCTTAGCTTCTCCAGAGCAAACACTGGGCTATAATTCCCAAGGTGTCAGCCAAAGTCTGCTTTCAGCAGCTGTCTCCAAACTGTCTCTCTAAGCTGCAGCAGTGAGCAACTTCTGTCCGTGTGCTCTTATACGACTCCAGTGATTTAATCAAGACCCATGCTTAATGGGCAGAGCCACACCTCCATGGAAATAATCTAATCAAAGATATTACCCACAGTTGGGTGGTTCACATCTCCATGGGAACAACCTAATCCAAAGATTCCAACCTAATCAACACTAATACGTCTGTCCCCACAAGTTTGCATTCAAGAACATGGCATTTTGGGGGACATAATACATCCAAACCAGCACAATTCCTATTCAGTTAGCTCATGCATTCCCCTCAACTGCCATCTCAAAATTTTCCCTTTCTCCTTAAACTCTCCTCTACAATCACCATCTCCTCCCTCCCACAATCTCCACTGATCATGTTATTCCCACTTCATTATAAAAAAGTATCAAATGTTGTTCCCTCAAATTCCTAACCCACTACCCACTTTCTTCCATCTGTACCATCCTTTTTTCCCCTATTCCTACTTAGTGAAAAATGTATTTCTATCCCTATTCAAACTGGTATCTTCCCTCCATTTCCTCCAATCTCAAGGGAAATGTCCAATCAATCACACACACCCCTCCCCCCACTTTAGTTCTTCAACTTCTCCCTTTCTACTGACTTTTTCCATTTAGCATATGTGCCAGTTTGAATGTACTGTGTCCCCCAAACGCCATTATCTTTGATGTAATCTTGTGTGGCTGGCCGTTATCAGCTTTGATTAGATTTCTTTGAGTGCTTCTTTGGAGATGCGCCCCACCCAGCTGTGGGTGATGACTCTGATTGGATATTTCCATGGATGCGTGGCCCCACCCATTTAGGGTGGGCCTTGATCAGTGGAGCCATATAAATGAGCTGACGGGCAGAGGGAACTCAGCGCAGCTGTGAGTGATGTTTTGAAGAGGAGCTACAGCCAAGAGGGACACTTTGAAGAAAGCACAGGAGCTGCAGATGAGAAACAGTTTGAAGACAGCCATTGAAAGAAGACTCTTGCTCCAGAGAAGCTGAGAGAGGACAGATATCCCAAGTGCAAGTAAGAGTGACATTTTTGAGGAACTGCAGCCTAGAGAGGAACATCCTGGGAGAAAGCCATTTTGAAACCAGAACTTTGGAGCAGACGCCAGCCTCGTACCTTCCCAGCTAACAGAGGTTTTCCGGACACCATTGGCCATCCTCCAGTGAAGGTACCCAATTGCTGATGTGTTACCTTGGACACTTTATGGCCTTAAGACTGTAACTGTATAACCAAGTAAACCCCCTTTTATAAAAGCCAATACATTCTGGTGTTTTGCATTCTGGCAGCATTAGCAAACTAGAACAGCATATATAATGGAATACGTAAATACTCCATTTAGCATGCTGACATCTCTCTCATCTTGAAAAACCCTCCCTTGTCCCACTACCTACTGTGACACATCTTTACTTTTTTTTCATAGCAAAGCTTTAAAACAGAAAGTGCACGTCCTGCCTCTACTCTCTCACCTACCATCCACTCTTCAGTCTTCAGCAATCTGGCATTCCTCTCTACCATCCAGCCTCCATTGGAACTGCTCTAAATAGCATCACCAGTCATCTACCTGCTGTCAAAACTAATGGTCACTTCTCTGTCCTCATATTGGGTGACCCATTTGCTACATTTGACACTGCTGACCACTGTTTCACTCAGCATTTACTGAAAACCTACTTTACACCAGGCACTGGGGATTAAATGAGGAAGATGACATAGTCACAAAGCTCAAGTAGCACAGAATCAACTGGGAGAAGCTCCTGTGATTGTTTCTACTCTTTCTTCAACCTCCCAGATCAGTCCTTCTTCCTCTATGCACCCTCAGATGCCGATATTCCCCAGGGCTGCAAGTCACAGCCTCAGTCCTTTGCTCTTCTGACATCCATCCCAGGATTACCATATTTACATTATGCATATACTGATGATACAAAATTCTTGTCTCCAGCTTAGAACTCTATGCTGAATTCTGGACCCACTAACTCTTTAGGAAAATTATCAGTGCCTGAATATCTCACTGGTATTTCTAATTCAACAAGTCGACAAACCATTCCCTTCAGACTTGTCCCATCTCCTCCTATATGTCCCATGCTCTCAAAGACTAATCCTTACAACCTTCTCTAGACACCGTCTCCTCTGTCCTGAGGACTTCACGTGGAAAGTTCTCTCTCTCTCTCTCTGTTGCATCACCAATCTCTCAACTAACCATTCCCATAAGCATGCAGTCCCAGAGTCTGCCATCTTAAAGCAAACTTTCTTGACCCCTCATTCCCTTCAAACTGCCTACCAAAATTTCTTATTCTCTTCCAAGTCAAACATTTAAAAAAAACTGTCTTTATACACTGTTTCTACTGCCTCATCAATTCACTCTTCAACCTCCACACTGCACTGAAACTGCTCTCACCAGTGCCCCCAATGACCTCCATTGTGCTAAAATGGACACGTATGTCATCTTATTCAAACTCCCAGGGCACTCTTAGAACTGACTTCACCTCCATCCAACCTGTACATGTGGAGATTCTTATGACTGGATACTGGGTCCCATTCTATATCCTGTGCTCTATCCCTAGGTGTTCATATCCATTCCATTGTTCAAATATCCTCTATATTATACCTCTGGTCTAGACTTCTCCCTGGAGCTCCAGTGATTTTCTTTTGTTTATTTTTTTATTGAGATTATTCACATACCATACAGTTATCCAAAGTGTACAATAAATTGCCCACAGTACCATCATACAGCTGTGTACCCAGCACCATAACTTTTTTTTCAATTTTTAGAACATTTTCATTACTCCAGAAAAGAAATAAAGACAAAAGAAGAAAACTCAAATCCTCCCCTACCCTTAAGCACCCACCCTCCATTATTGATTCATAGTATTGGTATAGTACATTTGTTACTGTTGATGAAAGATGGTGAAATACTACTAACTGTAGTATATAGTTTGCAACAGGTATACATATTTTCCTATATGCCCCTCTATCATTAACTTCTAGTTATAGTGTCATGCGTTTGTTATAGTTCATGAGAGAGATTTCGAGTATTTGTACAATCATGGACATTTCTCACACACGGTTCACTGTTTTACACATTCCCATCTTTTAACCTCCAACTTTCCTTCTAGAGACATACATGACTCTGAGCTTACCCTTTCCACCACCTTCACACACCGTTCAGCACTGTTATTCTCGCAACATGCTACCATCACCTCTGTCCATTTCCAAACGTTTAAGTTCAACCTAGTTGAACATTCTGCTCATAATAAGCACCCGCTCCCCATTCTTTAGCCTCATTCTATATCCTGGTAACTTATATTTCATTTCTATGAGTTTACATATTATAATTAGTTTCTATCAGTGAGACCCTGCAATATCTGTCCTTACTTGTCTGTCTTATTTCACTCAATATACTGCCCTCAAGGTTTCCTTATCAACCTATTTTTTTAAGACGGTTTTGTTCATACACCATACATTCTGTCCTAAGCAAACAATCAATGGTTCCCTGTATAGTCACATATTTATGTATCCACCACCATCACCACTATCTATATAAGGACATCTCCATCTCTTCCGCAAAGGAGGAGGAAGAGTCAAAGAAGGTAGAGACAAAAAAAGAAAAAAAAAAAAAAAAAAAAAAAAAGAAAGAAAGAAAGAGAAAAAAAAAAAGACAGCCAGGATGCCAAGAGTCCCATAGTCCTCCCCACCATAGGCATTTAGCTTTGGTCTATAGCCTTTGTTATATTAAAAGAAGCATAATGCCATGTTTCTGTTAATTATTGTCTCTAGCTTGCATTGGTTGCATTTTTCCCCCAATCCCACCTATTTATTTTAATTCATTTTTATTGAGATATATTCACATACCATGCAGTCATACAAAACAAAGCATACATTCAATTGTTTACAGTACCATTACATAGTTGTGCATTCATCACCAAAATTAATTTTTTGACATTTTCATTACCACACATAATAATAAGAATAAAAATTAAAGTGAAAAAGAACAATTAAACTAAAAAAGAACACTGGGTGCCCCCCCACACACACATTTTTCTGCTCTTCCATCCATAAACTGGACAAAGGGGAGTGTGGTCCTTATGGCTTTCCCAATCACATTGTCACCCCCCATAAATTACATTTTTATACAATTGTCTACAAGATTAATAGGTTCTGGGTTGTAGTTTCATAGTTTCAGGTATTTACTGCTAGCTATTCCAATTCGTTAGAACCTAAAAAGGGTTGTCTATATTGTGAGTAAGAGTGCCCACCAGAGTGACCTCTCGGCTCCTTTTGGAATCTCTCTGCCACTGAAGCTTATTTCATTTCCTTTCACATCCCCCTTTTGGTCAAGAAGATGTTCTCCATTCCACGATGCCAGGTCTAGATTCCTCTCCGGGAGTCATATTCCATGTTGCCAGGGAGACTCACTCCCCTGGGTGTCAGATACCACGTAGTGGGGAGGGCAGTGGTTTCACCTGCCAAGTTGGCTTAGCTAGAGAGAGAGGGCCACATCTGAGCAACAGAGGCATTCAGCAGGAGGCTCTTAGGCACAATTATAGGCAGGCCTAGCCTCTCCTTTGCAACAACAGTCTTGCCAAGGGCAGGTCCCAAGGTAGAGGGCTCAGCCCATCAAACCACCAGTCCCCTATGTCTGTGAGCACATTAGCAACCATCAAGGTGGGGAAGCCCAACACCCCTGCATTCTCTACCAGCTCCTCAAGGGGGCTCTGCATATTTTTTTCATTTTTTTCTGTTAACTTTTTTTTAATTAAAAATATAAAAAAAAATTTTTAGAAAAAAAGATGTACAATAAAAAAACATTTCAAACAAACCATAACAAAGGAGTAAGAAAAAGACAACTAACCTAAAATAACTACTTTACTTCCAACATGTTCCTACTCTACCCCAAGAAAATAACCTAATACAGCAACATTTCTGTGAACTTGTTCCTACCATACCCATCAGAAATTAACAAACCATAGTCATTCCTGGGCATTCCCAGAACATTAAATTTACCCACGATAGCTTATCTGTTCTTACTGGGTTATCATTCCCCCTTCATTAATTGCTCTCTATCGCTAGGTCCCCTACATTCTACATTATAAACCATTTATTTTAGGAGGGTGTTGTTTAACCTCCAGGTGTTTGTGAATTTTCTAAGTCTCCAATGGTTACTGATTTCTAATTGTATTCCACTGTGGTCAGAGAATGTGCTTTGAATAACTTCCAATTTTTTATATTTATTGAGGCTTGTTTCACGTCCTAGCATATGGTCTACTCTGGAGAAAGTTCCGTGATTACTAGAGAAGAATGTGTATCCTGGTGATTTGGGATGTGATGTTCTATAATGTCTGTTAAATCAAACTCATTTATCAGATTGTTTAGGTTTTCAATTCCCTTATTGGTATTCTGCCTGGTTGATCTATCTATAGGAGAGAGCGATGTGTTGAAGTTTCCCACAATTATTGTGGAAATATCTATTGCTTCCTTTAGTTTTGCCAGTATTTGTCTCATGTATTTTGTGGCACCATGATTGGGTGCATAAACATTTATGATTGTTATTTCTTCTTGTTGAATTGCCCCTTTTATTAGTATGTAGTGGCCTTTTTTGTCTCTCATAACATCCTTGCATTTAAAGTCTATTTTATCTGAGATGAATATTGCTACTCCTGCTTTCTTTTGGCTGTGGCTTGCATGAAGTATTTTTTTCCATTCTTTCACTTTCAATTTCTTTGTGTCCCTGTGTCTAAGATGAGTCTTTTGCGTACAACATATTGATGGTTCATATTTTTTGATGCATTCTGCCAATCTATATCTTTTAATTGGGGAGTTTAATCCATTTACATTCAACGTTATTACTGTGAAGGCATTTCTTGAATCAGCCATCCTATCCTTTGGTTTATGTTTGTCAGATATATTTTTTCCCTCTCTCTCTTATTGTCCTTTAATGAACTAATATTGAATATCTTTAGTACTGAACCTTTCTCCTTCTCTCTCTCTCCTTTCTTTGTTTCTCTGTCAGTAGGGCTCCCTTTAGTATCTGAAGTAGGGCAGGTCTTTTATTAGCAAAATCTCTCAGCATTTGTTTGTCCATGAAAAATTTAAGCTCTCCCTCAAATTTGAAGGAGAGTTTTGCTGGATAAAGTATTCTTGGTTGGAAATTTTTCTCTCTCAGAATTTTAAATATATCATGCCACTGCCATCTCACCTCCATGGTGGCCGCTAAGTAGTCACTACTTAGTCTTATGTTGTTTCCTTTGTATGTGGAGAATTGCTTTCTCTTGCTGCTTTCAGAACTTGCTTCTTCTCTTCAGCATTTGACAGTCTGATCAGAATATGTCTTGGAGTGGGTTTATTTGGATTTATTCTATTTGGAGTTTGCTGGGCATTTATGCTTTGTGTCTTTATATTGTGTAAAAGGTTTGGGAATTTTTCCCCAACAATTTATTTGAATACTCTTTCTAGACCTTTACCCTTCTCTTCCCCTTCTAGGACACCAAAGAGTCTTATATTTGGATGTTTTATTTTATCTGTCATATCCCTGAGGTTCATTTCAATTTTTTTTATTTTTTTTATTTTTTCCCCATTCTTTCTTTTGTTCTTTCATTTCCCATTCTGTGGCTCTCGGGGTCGCTGATTCATTGTTCCGCTTCCTCTAGTCTTGTACTGTGAGTATCCAGAATCTTTTCAATTTGGTCAACAGTTTCTTTTATTTCCATAAGATCATCTATTTTTTTATTTACTCTTGCAATTTCTTGTTTATGCTCTTCTAGGTTCTTCTTCATGTCCTTTTATCCTGTGCCATGCTCTTTTTCATGTTCTTTATATCCTGTGCCATGCTCTCATTGTTTGTCTTTAGTTCTTTGATTAATTGCTCCAAGTACTGTGTCTCCTTTAATCTTCGGTTTTGGGTGTTTGGGTTTGGGTTATCCATATTGTCTGTTTTTTTCATATGCTTTAAAATTTTCTGTTGTTTTTGGCCTCCTGGCATTTGCTTTACTTGATAGGGTTCTTTTAGGATATGTAGGATTATTCAAAGACTAATCTCTGATTTGTCAGATCTACAGCTTGGTGGCATACACTTTCTCTAACTAACCAGCAGACAGCATCCATTAGTCACCTATTCCCCTCAAGTCAATTCTCCCCAACTTTGTCTTTGTGGTGTGTGGGGGTCTGATTCTTGTGGGGTCCAATTGGGGCACCAAGTTTGGGTGTTTTGTTGGTGCTGTCCGCCCTGAAGGTGGGGTATGTGTCTGAGCGGTTAGGGAGGGAGGGCAGCTTTAATAATCAAACCCTCCGAGGTGTTCCTGGAGATTTAAGGCTGTTGCAAGAGTCTAAACCTTCATTTCAGTCTCGCCACAGACTGTCTCTGCCGCTGACCCACAAGTCCTTGGTATTGGTGTATAGTCCCTGGGATTTCCGAGTGGGCCCCTCTTCCAAGCCGTGCCCTTCTAGGGCCTCTGCTGAAGGAAGGTTGTGCTACGTCACAAGTGCACGCCATCCCTCAAGGGAAGTTCTGTGCCGCCAGGCTGTGTAGGTGCATTCCCAGCCTGCTGTAAGGATGGCTGTATGGGACGTGTTAATTTCCCTCTTCTCGCACAGCTCCACCTTCCCAGCTCTGGGACAATTAGCTGTGGGTGCGCAAAAGGCTATTGTCCACGCCCGATATTGTGGCATGTGCGCGTGTTGCTGGAAACACTTCCTGTCACACCGGGTTTTTTGGCGCAGCTCCGGGCTGTAGCCCTGGTGCCGGATAGGAGTGTTCCCAGCCCGCTGGGAAGATGGCTGCAAGGGGCGTGATTATTTTCCCCTTTTGTCTCACCTCTGCCTTCCTTGCTCCAAAACAATTAGCAGTGGGTGTGTGAAAGGCTGTCTTCCATGCCAGATGTTGAGGCGTTCGCACAGCCCGTTCCTGCCGCGCATCACTGTGCAGTTCTTGCTGCCATATCTGCAGCCACTTTTGGTTTTTTAGAAAAAAACTAGGTCGATTCCAAAGGCCAACCCACGGTTTCCCCACACCACAGCATGGCTGCCAGATATTCAGCAGGCTTACTCACTCGTTTCAGAACGCATACTCCCGGTTTCACCAAGTGCATGGTCCCTGGGGTTTAGCAGACCTTGTCCAGCTGGTTCATCGCTGGAGCTGGTGTTCTGGGTCACTTTCTGGCTTTTATCTGGTATTTCTCACGGAGGTGGTTTTTTGCCGTCTCTCCTAGCCGCCATCTTAGGTTCACCCCACCCTATTTTTAACACCTTGCAATGTTGACATTCATTTGTTCTGCCTCATGTAAAAACGTATTTGTACCTTTTATCGCAATCGCTCAGCACTCGAGGTTTCACTGAGATATACAGTCCCGGTCTTTATCTTTCCTCTTTCCTTCTGGTATCCCACATGCTCCTAACCTTCCTCTTTCAACCATACTCACAGTCATCCTTGTTCAGTGTACTTACATTGCTGTGCTACTCTCTCCCAAAATTATGTTCCAAACCTCTCACTCCTGTCTTTTCCTTTCTGTCTGTAGTGCTCCCTTTAGCATTTCCTGTAGAGCAGGTATCTTGTTCACAAACTCTGTCATTGTCTGTTCGTCAGAGAATATTTTAAGGTCTCCCTCATAGTTGAAGGACAGTTTTGCCGGATATAGGATTCTTGGTTGGTGGTTTTTCTCTTTCAGTATCTTAAATATATCACACCATTTCTTGCCTCCATGGTTTCTATTGTGATGGATCACTTTTCTCTTGCTTTCAGGATTCTCTCTTTAACTTTGACTTCGGATAATCTGATTATTAAGTGTCTTGGTGTAGGCCTATTCAGATCTATTCTGTTTGGGGTACTCTGCGTTTCTTGGATCTATAATTTTATGTCTTTCATAAGAGACGGGAAATTTGCATTGATTATTTCCTCTATTGCTTCTGCCCCTTTTCTCTTTTCTCCTTTTGGGACACCCATGACATGCACATTCCTCCATTTTGTGTTTTCATTCAATTCCCGGAGATGCTGCTCATATTTTTCCATTCTTTTCTCTATCTGTTCTTTTGTGTGTAGGCTTTCAGGTTTCTTGTTCTCCAGTTCCTGAGTGTTTTCTTCTGCCTCTTGAGATCTGCTGTCGTATGTCTCCATTGTGTCTTTCATCTCTTGTCTTGTTCCTTTCATTTCCATAGATTCTGCCAGTTGTTTTTTCAAACCTTCAATTTCTACCTTACGTACGCCCAGTGTTTTCATTATACACGTCATCTCTTTTGCCATATCTTCCCTAACTTTTTTTTTTAGTATGAACACTTTATTTCCCCTAGAAGCACAAACAGTTCAAAATGAATTGTTTTGTACTGTTAAGGTTCAGGAGTTCATCCATGTAAAAATTCAGCTTAAAAAACAATGAGTCATTTATTCCTTGATTCTTAGCATGGTAAAACTGCTCTGAAAACTTCACTGCCACTTCATAATTAAGACATGATATCTGTGTCACTGGGGATCTTATTCCTAAAGATTACAGAAACTCCATGCAATGTGACACAGTGCATGCTACCATTTCATGTAGGCGTTAACAAATACAGATCATCACATGCCATCCCACACTAAGTTCTGAGCAATAGAAGTTTATCTGTCTGACAGGTTGGTGTTTTCTCCCTTCCCCCTCATACCCTCCCACCATCTCTTTTCAACCATAAGTGAAATAAGAGATGATTTTTGAACTTTTCTTACCCTTTTGCATTTCTTTAAAGAAGAAATTGTCAATTTCTTAATAATCATCTACTGATGAAGCAAGAAGCCAGATATGCCAGTAGCATTTAGAAACCACAATTACACTAAGAGAGCATCTGATGCATCTTGATTTACCTTGCTTATATTTTAAATTTTCAAAAAAACATGGAAGTCACAAAGGTAGTTTCTGCACTGTATTTACATGGAATAATTTGGGTGAAATGGCCATTTATCACCAGATGGAATCATTGAAAATGTAAGAAGAAAATCTCTTAAAAATCCAGAAGACTGAATACTGACTTTAAACATTTATAGGTCTCAATACCCCATATATTTCACATTAGACACATTTGTTCAAATGTTACCCTTCATACCAGTCATACTGAAGAGTTGAAGACAGCTATGCCAGCACTGGAAGCTCATGTTTCCAAAATATCTAATACCTTACCTTTGTTTGTTTGGTTACATTGATTTAGTTTTGTTACTTGGTTCACAAAGTGGTGACCATCCTCTCCAGCTCCTTTTCATCACAGGCTTTCAGACAATATTCGTATAAGATGCAAGCGTTCATACTGAACACCTAAGACCTATCTACAGAGTAACTGTTGCTTGTACAATCTCCTCTTGTTCTCTGATTATTAACTTTCAAGTCCAAAAGTAGCCTATTGCATCTCTCAGAAATATTCTAGTAACCACTCACAAACACACATGAGAATTGCAGACCATTTCTCTAAGGCTTCTAACTTATGCTCTATTCTTAGTACTCACTTACCCAGGGTCACTGAGAAGTGTTACATAACACTGACCTGTATAGTACTGGGCCCCTTACAGGAAAATGACTACACCCATGTGAAATTAATAACACAAAGAAGATAGTTAGAATATGCCTTAGATTTTACTAATAAAATATTTTGACAAAAATTGTTACAATCCTTCTGTCTAGATTATTTTTAAAAGAATATAGTTCAAGAAGTATCAAATGATTGAAAAATGAAATTTTGACTCCACAAATACAAATACTCTCATCGAGGAATAATTCAGAGCCATCCAAACAAAATGAAATGTAATTTACAGATAAATTAATATTTTCAAGCAGGCATGTATAAACAATCCAGTAAAGAATAGAGGTTAAAACCCCTAGTGGTTAAATCTTTGGAGTTTGGGTTTAAAATTCTCTTCTCTCACCAGCTATGTGACTTGTAGCAAGTTACTTAAGCAGTGAAAGCATCTGTTTCCTCATTGGTAAATGGGAATAATAAAATTACTTATCTCAAAGGGGTTTTGATGATTAAATTAGATACCACTTTTAAAGCAATTATCTCAGTGCCTGGTTTATAATAAGTATTGAATACTCTTGATCAAAAGGAAATAGAAGAAGGGGCATCTATATGAAGATAAATATAAATAAATCAGGAAAATTGAAGTATCAAAGATAATGGGCTTTAAAAATATTCTAGAGAAAACAAAAGGACCACAACTTCACATACTACATGACACTGTTCCAGTCTCACTTTCCCAGTGAGGCCTTACCAGACCACCCAGATTTAAGATTATCAGCCAACCCCATCCTCATATTCCCTATTCTACTTCCCATCTTAATTTTTATCCATTTCAGTTATCACCATCTGATGGAACATGTTTTATTTATGCATTTGCTTATAGTTTGTGTACCTTTCCTTTAATGTAGGCCTCTTCAGGCAGGAATTGTGTTTTGTTTTGCCCACTCCTACACATCACATTCCCAGACCAGTAGCTGCCCCAGAGTAGGTGCTAATATTTGTTGACTGACAGAGTGAATGAATGAATGAATGGATTAAGTAGAACAAAGATGGGATAAACTCATTGCTTAGGGAAGGTGACATAGTATTAACTGGTAACAGAAAGAAAGCCCAATGTTTTCAGTATGTAAAGGAAAGAGTACATAGGAAAAGGAAATGTATCTTTTACAAGTCAGGAGAGACCAGGCTACGAAGGAATAAAAATAAACCCCCCAATTTCACAATGCAATGTACGTCTGGGACTCTCCTTGGCAGGAGACACAGTTTTCCAGGTTCTATCCTTCTTGAGTTACTGTCCAAGTTCAATTCAAGGGAATGGAGAATTGGGAGCACAATGTAATCTACCAAATGTCCTAAGCATATCATTTCCAGGACTGAATCTTGATTGAGCCTTAATTTCCTTGGTTCCTGCTGGAGGTTAGTTTTCCACTCTTCCCATTGATTTGGTGAGCCAATTGATTTCTTTGAATAAACTCCTTTTCTGTGTAATTTAATCACAATTGGTTTCTGTGGTTTAAAACTGAGAATCCTTTTCAGTCCCAGTTTTTACCACTTCCTCTAAGTAGATTCCAATTTTAGGCTTTGCTTGAACATGCCATACTATTTCACACTTCACACTTCTTTGTATACCTGTTTTCCTTCTCCCTGAACTTCACCTTCTTTGCTTGTTACCCAGTATTCTTCTGTTCATGCCTTCCCTAAACTTTTTGAATTGATTTAGAATTAGTTGTTTCAATTCCTATATTTCAGTTGAAGTGTAAGTTTGTTCCTTTGACTGGGCCATAACTTCGTTTTTCTTAGTGTAGGTTGTAGTTTTCTGCTGTCTAGGCATCTGGTTTCCTTGGTTACCCCAATCAGGTTTTCCCAGTCCAGAATGGACTCAGATCTTGGAAGGAGGGAATAGTATCCTGTTTCTCCAAGGGTGTCTTAGAAGATTGATACATCCTGTGAAGCCTCAAGTCACTGTGTTTTTCTGCCTAGCAGGTGGTGCCTGTCAGCCTGTCACTCCTTAGTGGTGTAAGGAGGTGTGTCCCATGGCTGTTTTCCCCCAGGCTCTGGGGTCTGGTTCTGAATGGAAGGTGGACAGGAGGGCTGGGCACCACCTCTTTCCACTTAGGAAAGATACACCCCCTGGGGAAATATCATTTGCATTTGAATAGTCTCTCTGCCTCTGGTATCTCCACCCTTGTCTGGGTCAGAGTGCTGGGAACTAAAAACAGCTATGGCTTTCTCCACTGAGCCAAAAAAGGGACAGAAAGCCCCCCTTCAGGGCCAGTCCACGGCCACCCTCAGTTTCACCCATCGGGCAGAGATAGCACCTGGTCCTCTGGGCTCCCCCTCCCTCCCAGAGAGGTCCTCTGGCTCTCCAATGTCAGTCATCACCAAACGCCTCTGTCTGCTTGTTGAGGATTTGTAGCTTGTATTGAGCAGTCCATATTTGTTAATTAAAACCTCAGTTGGAGCTGGGCTGGGGTATATTCGCTTGTTCAGAGAGTGCTGCTCTCTAGCACAGCGAGGCTTTGCAGTTTGGGCTGCCGTGGGGGAGAGACTCTCGGCTCGAGTCAGCAGTTTTTACTCACAGATTTTATGCTGCAAAATCAGGCATTCCTGCAAACCCAGGCTGGCGTAGTATGATGTGTGGACAGCCACATTTGTCCCCCAGCAGTTATTCCAGATTATTTACTAGTTTTTCCTGGTTGTATATTAGTTGTTCAGGGGGACTAACTGGCTTCCACTCCTCTCTATGCTGCCATCTTCTTCCTGTCCCTCCTGGAGCTCCAGTTTTATTCATCCCACTTGCCCCTCAGCAAATTCGTGTGGATATTTTGCAAGTATCCCAAACTTAACTTGTCAAAAAAGGAACTGTTGATTTTCCCACTAAGACATGGTCTACTCTGCTGTACATCTTCTCCACATTGGTGGAGTTATTAAATCCAGAGCCTAGAGTCACAAATATCTACTCACTTATCCTCACCCCTCAAATCCAACCACTTCCAAACCACTTGCCATTATTTCTTTCCTAGGGTACTGAGTAGCCTGCAATCCAGCCTCCATCAAACAGCTAACATGGTCTTTATAAAAATAACTAGATCCTGTCTCTATCTAAAACTCTTCAATTGATGTCTCATACTTGGAGGAAAAATACTTTTAAGGTAATAACAGAGTTTTTTCTTTCCCACAATTTTCTTATTGCTCCATGGCTCTCTGCACATTGATTCAGAAAGGCAATGGTATTCAACAGTTTCAGTAGGAAGGCAAAACTTACATAAGATAAAGAAGTAAACTGGGTTGTTCAATGAATTACAGGGCGAAAACCATAATTCTTTTTTTTCTTTTTTTTTAATGGATAGAAAATGTATCACTTTATTCAATTCAGTAGGTTTTAGTTTATTCACAATGTTGTGCCACCCATCTCAACTACTTAAATCCAGAATATTTCCACTAGCCCAAAAAGAAACCCCATTATCTATAAACATTCACTCCCAGTTCCCTTCCTCCAGCCTGGAAACCATTATTTCCTGTCTCTATGGATTTGTTTGTTCTGGACATTTAATATAAATGGAATCATATAATATGTTACATAATGTGTCTGGCTTCTCTCACTTAGCATGTTTTCAAAGTTCATTTATGTTATAATATATACTCATTCTTTTTTATGCCTGAATAATATTTCAGTGTGTGGATTCCCACATTTATACATTCACCAGCTGATGGGCATTTGGGTTATTTCTACTTTTTACTATTATGAATATTATTGCTACAATGTTTACATACAAGTGTACCAGTTTGTATATATTATGTCCCCCAGAAAAAGCCATGTTCTTTGATGTAAACGTATTAATGTTAAGTTGGAGCCTTTGGATTAGGTTGCTTCCATGGAGATGTGACCCACCCAACTGTAGGTGATAACTGATTAGATAATTCCATGGAGGCATGGCCCCGCCCATTCAGCATGAGTCTTGATTAGTTTACTAGAGCACTATATAACTGCTCAGATAGAAGGAGCTCAGACCTTCAGCCAGGAGAGAGCCACAGCTGAGAAAGACATTTTGGAAGACAGCCATTGGAAGCTGACACTGACATTTTGTAGAATGCCATTTTGGGGCGCAGCTGGGGACGGGGAGTAGCAGGCAGGCAGACAGCTGCATGCCTTCCCAGCTGGCAGGGGTTTTTGGGTGCTGTCAGCCATCCTTCGGGGGGGGGGGGCTATTGTTGATGCATTACCTTGGACGCTTTGTGGCCTTGGGACTGTAACTTTGTAACCAGGTGGGTCCCCTTTGTAGGAGCTAGTCCATTTCTGGTGTTTTGCAGAACGGCAGCATTAGCAAACCGGAACAAGTTTTTGTGTGAATATAGGTTTTCGCATCTCTTGAGTATATACCTAAGATATATAAGGTCATTTGGTAATTCCATGCTTAACTTTTTGAGGAACCAAATTGTTTTCCTCAGCAGCTGCAGCATTTTTACATTCCCACCAGCAATACATGAGGGTTCCAGTTTCTCAACATCCTCATCAAACCTTATTTTTTTTTAAATATATGATTGCAAATATCTTCTCCTATTCTGACGTTGCCTTTTCTTGATAATATCCTTTGATGCACAAACTTTTTTTTACTATTCTTTTTATGATTCAATTTTATTATGATATTTCACATACCATACAATCATCCAAAGTGTACAGTTGTTCACAGTACCATCATATACTTGTGCATTCATCACCTCAATCTATTTTTTGAACATTTTCCTGTACTAGAAAAAGTGGAAAGAATAAAAAAAAAAAAGTAAAAAACAACACCCAAATCACCCCCCATCTTTCATTTAATTTTTGTCCCCATTTTTCTACTCATCCATCCATACACTGGATAAAGGAAGTGTGATCCACAAAGCTTTCACAATTACACTGTCACCCCTTGTAAGCTACATCATTTTTAAGAGTCAAGGCTACTGAGTTGCAGTTTGATAGTCTCAGGTATTTACTTCTAGCTATTCCAATGCATTAAACCTAAAATGGGTTATCTATATAGTGCATAAGAATGCCCTCCAGAGTGACCTCTCGACCCCATTTGGAATCTCTCAGCCACTGAAACTTTATTTCATTTCATTTCACATCCCCCTTTTGGTCAAGATGTTCTCAATCCCACGATGTTGGGTCCAGATTCATCCCCAGGAGTCATATCCTGCGTTGCCAGGGAGATTTACACCCTGGGTGTCAGATCCCACGTAGGGGGGAGGACAGTGAGTTCACCCACCGAGGTGGCTTAGCTAGAGAGAGAGGGCCACATCTGAGCAACAAAGAGGTACTCAGAGGGAGACTCTTAGGCACAATTATTAGCAGGTTTAGCCTCTCCTTTGCAGCAACGAGCTTCATAAAGGCAAGAAGTCCTGAGATAGAGGGCTCCGCACACCAAACCGCCAGTCCTCGATCTTTGTGAGAACATCAGTAACAATCCAGGTTAAGAAGCCCAACACCGCTGCATTTTCCCCAGCTCCTCAGGGGGCCCCTGCATATATATTTTTATTCTCTGTCCAAATTATTTGGGATGTGTCTCTATTTCACACTAACCTAGGCAAACCTATCAGGTCTCACTTCCTATTAAAAATTCCATGTAATTATGGTATTTGAACAAACTGTATGATTTAATTTTTTAGGAAATCTAGATCTTGCACCAACTAAGCATCTCTTCCCTTGGTCTCGCATGTAATTTGAAGATTTAAAACGCAGTCAGTATTGTTCCTTACCCTTTGGCCTGATTTGCCCTAGTCCTAACCACATCTGCTTTATTCATATGTCTAGGTGAAGTCTGGACTCTTTTTTCAGCTTTTTTAACAGTTGCTAGAAGTGCTAATACTGACATTCATATCTGCCGAGATCTAGTTCTGAGTTTCAGGTGTCACATAGATATCCAAAGTTCCAGGAATGGTGCACAAACATTTTTTTATTTTAAGCAAATCCAATTTATCTATTTTACCTTTCACTGCTTGTGTTTTTGGTGTCATATCTAAGAATGTACTGCCAAATCCAAGTTCATGAAGTCCAGGTTTATTTCTGGACTCTCAATTCTACTCCATTGATCTGTATGTCTATCCTTATGCCAGAATCACACTGCTTTATTAGTGTGGGTTTAAATAAGTTTTGAAATTGGAAAGTGTGAGTCCTCCAACTAGACTGTTTGGCTATTCTAATAGCTCCCTGGAATTTCCATATAAATTTTCAGATCAGCCTACAATTTCTGCAAATAAGCTAGCTAGAATTTTGATGGGGACTGCATTAAATCTGTAAATCAATTTGTGTATTATTGCCATCTTAATGACATGTATCCTGATTCATGAACACAGGAAGTCTTTCCATTTATTTAGGTCTTTTAATTTCTTTCAACAAATGTTTTGTAGTTTTCAGTATTCACAACTTACAGTTCTTTTAATTTTTTTACTTTTTTACTTGTACTTCTTTTATTAAATTTATTCCTAAGCATTTCTACTGTAAATGGAATTTTCTGAATTTCATTTTCAGATTATTTGTTGCAAGTGTAGAGAAATACAATTGATTACTGCAAATTGGTCTTGTATCTTTCGACTTTACTGACTTCATTTGTTAGTTTCTGATAGTTTTTTTTTTTAGTGGATTCCTTAGAATTTTCTATATACAAGATCATGTCATTTGCAAATAGCAATAGTTTTACTTCTTTCTTTCCAATATGGAAACCTTTTATTTCATTTTCTTCCTAATTCTTTCTCATTCTTTCTTTGCTGTTACATAGCATTTCATTGTATGGATGCACTGTAATTATTTTTACCAGCTCCTTATTAGTGGTCATGTAGGTTTTCACCAATCTCTTGCAATTATGACACTGCTGTATTAAATAAGCTATTGTATAGAATAATAATTATCAAACTTTTTGGTCCCAGGACCCCTTCACTTTTGTAAGTATGAATAGCAAATTCGGACTTAGGAAGAATTTAATAATCATCAGGATTTTGTTTCCCTATAAAGTTGCTTAGTTCTTATTTGACATACACTGTTACCTCATCTGGATGTTTACAATGATATAATAAAATCAAATGATATACAAATCAACATTTACTTTTTTAAAGAAGGAATTGGATAGGAGGCGGGGCAAGATGGAAGACTGGTGAGCTGTATGTTTTAGTTACTCCTCCAGGAAAGTAGGTAGAAAGCCAGGAACTGCGTGGACTGGACACCACAGAGCAATCTGTCTTTGGGCATACTTCATACAACACTCATGAAAATGTCGAACTGCTGAGATCAGCGAAATCTGTAAGTTTTTGCGGCCAGGGGACCTGCGCCCCTCCCTGCCAGGCTCAGTCCCGTGGGAGGAGGGGCCCTCAGCTCCGGGAAGGAGAAGGGAGAACTGCAGTGGCTGCTCTTATCGGAAACTCATTCTACTGATCCAGACTCCAACCATAGATAGACAGAGACCAGACACCAGAGAATCTGTGAGCAGCCAGCCCAGCAGAGAGGAGACAGGCATAGAAAAAAAAAAAAACAACACGAAAAACTCCAAAATAAAAGCAGAGGATTTTTAGAGTTCTGGTGAACACAGAAAGGGGAAGGGCGGAGCTCAGGCCCTAAGGCGCATATGCAAATCCCAAAGAAAAGCCGATCTCTCTGCCCTGTGGACTTTTCCTTAATGGCCCTGGTTGCTTTGTCTCTTAGCATTTCAATAACCCATTAGATCTCTGAGGAGGACCCTTTTTTTTTTTAATCCTTTTTTCTTTTTCTAAAACAATTACTCTAAGAAGCCAAATACAGAAAGCTTCAAAGACTTTCAATTTGGGCACGTCAAGTCAAGAGCAGAACTAAGAGAGCTCTGAGACAAAAGGCAATAATCCAGTGGCTGAGAAAATTCACTAAACACCACAACTTCCCAAGAAAAGGGGGGTGTCCGCTCACAGCCACCATCCTGGTGGACAGGAAACACTCCTGCCCATCGCCAGCCCCATAGCCCAGAGCTGCCCCAGACAACCCAGTGTGACGGAAGGGCTTCAAATAACAGGCACACACCACAAAACTGGGCGTGGACATTAGCCTTCCCTGCAACCTCAGTTGATTGTCCCAGAGTTGGGAAGGTGGAGCAGTGTGAATTAACAAAGCCCCATTCAGCCATCATTTGAGCAGACTGGGACCCTCCCTACACAGCCCAGCAGCTCAGGACTGCCCTGAGGGGACGGCACTCACCTGTGACATAGAACAGTCATCCCTCAACAGAGGACCCGGGGTGCACAGCCTGGAAGAGGGGCCCACTTGCAAGTCTCAGGAGCCATACGCCAATACCAAGGACTTGTGGGTCAGTGGCAGAGACAAACTGTGGCAGGACTGAACTGAAGGATTAGACTATTGCAGCAGCTTTAAAACTCTAGGATCACCAGGGAGATTTGATTGTTAGGGCCACCCCCCCTCCCCGACTGCCCAGAAACACGCCCCACATACAGGGCAGGCAACACCAACTACACACGCAAGCTTGGTACACCAATTGGGCCCCACAAGACTCACTCCCCCACTCACCAAATAGGCTAAGCAGGGGAGAACTGGCTTGTGGAGAACAGGTGGCTCGTGGACGCCACCTGCTGGTTAGTTAGAGAAAGTGTACTCCACGAAGCTGTAGATCTGATAAATTAGAGATAAGGACTTCAATAGGTCTACAAACCCTAAAAGAATCCTATCAAGTTCAGCAAATGCCACGAGGCCAAAAACAACAGAAAATTATAAAGCATATGAAAAAACCAGACGATATGGATAACCCAAGGCCAAGCACCCAAATCAAAATACCGGAAGAGACACAGCACCTAGAGCAGCTACTCAAAGAACTAAAGATGAACAATGAGACCATAGTACGGGATATGAAGGAAATCAAGAAGACTCTAGAAGAGCATAAAGAAGACATTGCAAGACTAAATAAAAAAATGGATGATCTTATGGAAATTAAAGAAACTGTTGACCAAATTAAAAAGATTCTGGACACTCATAGTACAAGACTAGAGGAAGTTGAACAACGAATCAGTGACCTGGAAGATGACAGAATGGAAAATGAAAGCATAAAAGAAAGAATGGGGAAAAAAATTGAAAAAATCGAAATGGACCTCAGGGATATGATAGATAATATGAAACGTCCAAATATAAGACTCATTGGTGTCCCAGAAGGGGAAGAAAAGGGTAAAGGTCTAGGAAGAGTATTCAAAGAAATTGTTGGGGAAAACTTCCCAAATCTTCTAAACAACATAAATACACAAATCATAAATGCTCAGCGAACTCCAAATAGAATAAATCCAAATAAACCCACTCCAAGACATATACTGATCACACTGTCAAACACAGAAGAGAAGGAGCAAGTTCTGAAAGCAGCAAGAGAAAAGCAATTCACCACATACAAAGGAAACAGCATAAGACTAAGTAGTGACTACTCAGCAGCCACCATGGAGGCGAGAAGGCAGTGGCACGATATATTTAAAATTCTGAGTGAGAAAAATTTCCAGCCAAGAATACTTTATCCAGCAAAGCTCTCCTTCAAATTTGAGGGAGAGCTTAAATTTTTCACAGACAAACAAATGCTGAGAGAATTTGCTAACAAGAGACCTGCCCTACTGGAGATACTAAAGGGAGCCCTACAGACAGAGAAACAAAGACAGGACAGAGAGACTTGGAGAAAGGTTCAGTACTAAAGAGATTCGGTACGGGTACAATAAAGGATATTAATAGAGAGATGGGAAAAATATGGCAAACATAAACCAAAGGATAAGATGGCTGATTCAAGAAATGCCTTCACGGTTATAACGTTGAATGTAAATGGATTAAACTCCCCAATTAAAAGATATAGATTCGCAGAATGGATCAAAAAAAATGAACCATCAATATGTTGCATACAAGAGACTCATCTTAGACATAGGGACACAAAGAAACTGAAAGTGAAAGGATGGAAAAAAATATTTCATGCAAGCTACAGCCAAAAGAAAGCAGGTGTAGCAATATTAATCTCAGATAAAATAGACTTCAAATGCAGGGATGTTTTGAGAGACAAAGAAGGCCACTACATACTAATAAAAGGGGCAATTCAGCAAGAAGAAATAACAATCGTAAATGTCTATGCACCCAGTCAAGGTGCCACAAAATACATGAGAGAAACACTGGCAAAACTAAAGGAAGCAATTGATGTTTCCACAATAATTGTGGGAGACTTCAACACATCACTCTCTCCTATAGATAGATCAACCAGACAGAAGACCAATAAGGAAATTGAAAACCTAAACAATCTGATAAATGAATTAGATTTAACAGACATATACAGGACATTACATCCCAAATCACCAGGATACACATACTTTTCTAGTGCTCATGGAACTTTCTCCAGAATAGATCATATGCTGGGACATAAAACAAGCCTCAATAAATTTAAAAAGATTGAAATTATTCAAAGCACATTCTCTGACCACAATGGAATACAATTAGAAGTCAATAACCATCAGAGACTTAGAAAATTCACAAATACCTGGAGGTTAAACAACACACTCCTAAACAATCAGTGGGTTAAAGAAGAAATAGCAAGAGAAATTGCTAAATATATAGAGACGAACGAAAATGAGAACACAACATACCAAAACCTATGGGATGCAGCAAAAGCAGTGCTAAGGGGGATATTTATAGCACTAAACGCATATATTAAAAAGGAAGAAAGAGCCAAAATCAAAGAACTAATGGATCAACTGAAGAAGCTAGAAAATGAACAGCAAACCAATCCTAAACCAAGTACAAGAAAAGAAATAACAAGGATTAAAGCAGAAATAAATGACATAGAGAACAAAAAAACAATAGAGAGGATAAATATCACCAAAAGTTGGTTCTTTGAGAAGATCAACAAGATTGACAAGCCCCTAGCTAGACTGACAAAATCAAAAAGAGAGAAGACCCATATAAACAAAATAATGAATGAAAAAGGTGACATAACTGCAGATCCTAAAAAAAAAAAAAAAAAAAAAAGAAGGAATTGACCATCTTGAAATGTTTAGCAGGCCTCTTCATTTCTAATTTTAACAAGTTTTAGTTCACAAGTGCTTGTCATAATCAATCAGCCAGATGTAAATGGGGAGGGAAGGGTAGCCATACTACAGGGGAAGCATACGCAAACACCTGCAGGAGAGTGAGGCCACAGTTTGACATTTAGAGTAGCATACAGTTTGATTAAAAGCAATGTGATCACCACAAAACTTTGGCTTAAATGGCAATTTGGTCAAGAATGAATACCCCAAAGTTATGGTTCTCCTAAGTGCTGGGAATTTTCATGCATCGTGGGTTGTTTTTTAAAGTCTTTGTGCCAAAGTTTTCTGGAAAACTTTTTAAAATATAAAAACAATTTGTGTTTCTAATTGATTTTCAGAAAAGTTTGTAATTAATTTTTTCCCCCTTAGTGAGGATGCTTTTGTAATAACCAAAAACCATAAAAGAAACTACATGAAAGAAAATGATCTGGAATCTTTTCTGGGTATATGGTTATTTTTGCCGTCAAAGAAAATGATTTCTCCTAATAAATGGTAGATGTGTCTGCTTGGTTGATTTATCAAAGGTTCTCTTTTGCTGCACTGCTGAATAACATTCAACAAATGTTTATCAACTTTTTCTTAAGGGTCCTTTCCATGGTATAAGTAAACATGAAAAATCACCATAGGATCTTTATCTCTTTAAGCCTAGAAGCAAAGAATAACGTGAGGTTTCTTAAAAATTAACTGTATTAAGGTGGGATTCTGATCTCATCTGTTTGTAATCCTCTGTGTCCCTGTTTTATACTTTGTTTTTTAACTGAGGTTAATTTGGGGGGGGGGGGTTGGTTTCCTTAAGGATAGCACAGCTAGTTATCCACCATCCAAGGTGTCTCACCATTCAGCCACATTTATTATTCAGAGTGGATGACCCACTTTAAAGGAAATGTTTATCCTATCTTAAGCATCTTCTCTTTGGAAATTTTAGATCAGTTGTGATTTCAGGTTTGGGGTTGGGGTTTGTGCCGGTTTGGATGCATTATGTCCCCCAAAACGCCATGTTCTTTAATGCAATCTTGTGGGGGCAGACTATTAGTGTTGATTAGGTTTCCATGGAGATGTGACTCAATCAACTGTGGGTGAGAACTCTGGATAATTTTCATGGAGGTGTACCCCACCCATTCAGGGTGGGTCTCATTAAATCACTGGAGTCCTACAGAAGAGTTCACAGATAGAAGGAACTCAGAGCAGCTGTGAATGACATTTTGGGTAAGCAGTCAAGAGAGACATCTTGAAGACAGCCACTGAAAGTAGACTTTTGCTACTCCAGAGTTTGCCTGGAAGAAACTACAAGAATACCCTCAGATATGTAGAGAGAAATGTCCTGGGACAAAGCCATTTTGAAACACAACCTGGGAGTAAAGGAAGAAGACGCTAGCCACATGCCTTCCCAGACAACAGAGGTGTTCCAGACACCACTGGCCATCCTTCTGTGACGGTCCCCTATTGTTGAGGCCTTAGCTTGGACACTTTTATGGCCTTAAGACTATAGCTTTGTAACCAAATAAACCCCCTTTATAAAAGCCAATCCATTTCTGGTATTTTGCATAACAGCATCATTAGCAAACCAGAACAGGGTTTGAATAGTAAGCAAGAAAGTCTAAGCCACAAATTGGAGCACATCTGTAATACTGTTAAAAGCAGATAGAACTGAAAAATACACCAGATAAGCAAAAAGTACTTTTCCATTGACTATTGTGGAAGACCTACAGAAAAAACACTGTTGTGTTTTTGTATTAAAATTATTGTGTATTGTATTAACATAGATATGAGCATAATTCCACTGATCTTGCTCCTCGGTTAAGGCAGAAAAAGATAAAAAGGTAAATATCAGTCTAGCAGTAGGGACCAAGGTAGACACTGATGGGTCAGCTGAGGAGCAGCACCCTAACTTTCTGAGTTGGACAGCACCAAGTAAACAGTAAGATATTTGCTAGCTCCAATAGTTAGAATGGTTTGGCCCTCAAGTAACAACATCCAGCTAAAAATGGCTTAAACTAAAGGGTATTTATTATCCAAGTAAGGTAACTTACCTAACAAGGAGCCCAGAGGCAGGATTAGCCCATTTTTGCTACAGTGACTCAATGAAAACAGCAGAAATCCAAGTGTTTTTCTCTCTGTCATATTCAGCAAGCTGGTGATATCTTCCATATATCATATGCAGGCAAGACTAATACTATATAGAAGAAAAGCAGTTTCCTCCCAAGTATATTATTATCTTCATTACTGAAGAAAACCTTTTCCAGAGCCTGCCAGCTGGCCTCAGCCCTCTTAGGCCCCGAACTCGGAATGGGTCACCTGCCCATGCCCCAGCTGCAAGAGGGGAGAGGAAGACGACCCGCTGGCACTCCAGTCTCATGTGCAGCAGGCGCTGCCAGCAGGCAGGAGGGGTGGCAGGAATAATTGCTGGGCAGGCAACCAACAGTGTTAGCCATATTTGACACAGAAAATAACTGACCTGCTCTCTGCTATTTTACTGAGACTATATTTCCTAGGAATACAAGCACAGCTTAAGAGGAGGGACGCATTCTTGTATATGACGCCGAGAAATAGGGAGCTTGCATTTTCATGTTCTCTCCATTGAGAAATCTGCAGATTCTAGTTCCCTCTGAGACCCTGCATAATGATGATGGTTTTAAGATTATGCCTCCTTTTCTGCACTTACTATGGCCAGACAGGCGCACAAAACAGAAACCTATTCTCAACTTCTGGGGAAATTCTGGGAATTATATGAAGTATCAAGAGCTCAAATGATTTCAACGGACTGTGAGATGCAGCTGCCATTGGCAACTCGCTGTCTTTGGTGTAGCACACAAGCAAGCGCTTAAAATGCTAAGACAGCGAATCTGGTCTTTATTTTGAAGTAAAAAGTTCTTGCCTTTTCCTAATGGTGGAAATGAGACTCATTGGGTTCTCTACATTAGAGTAATACACCATCAGAGGTGCAGGCATGTATTTTGAGGATACACGTGGTAGAAACTGAAGGTGCCATTTATCTAATTATGGTTTTCCACAGTTTCCCCATCAAATGGGAAATCTTGGAGGGCCACCAAAAACCAGTGAAGCACAAGGCATCTTATCTTAGTATGGTGGTTTGGAGCTATGTACCCAAAAAACACAGCAGAGAAGGGAGCGGCCAGGAGAGGCTGCTACGTGTACTGCCATCTGTCAGAAGAGCTAAGGACCAGCCAGCCCCAGAACGCCAGTTTTTTGGGGCAAAAGCATCACCTTGATGATGCCTTGATTTTGGACTATCTTTAGCCTCAAAACCGTGAACCAATAAATTCCTAATGCTTAAGCCAACCTATTGCATGGTTTTGCTTGAGGAGACAAGGAAACTAAAACACTTAGATCCTAGAAACTGATCCCTGCCAGCCATCCACAATGAAAGGTAATGTCAGCTATTAAAAAAAAACAAAAAACAAATGAAGCATCAGTGAACAACACATATCAGTACATCAGTAGGAAGATGCTAATACAGAGACAAAAGAAGTATCAGTACACTTCAAAAAGGAGAGAAATTTGTGGTGAAAGGTTCACGTTAAAGCATGCATACATTCCCACTTTCAGGCATTTTTCTTCTGGGTCAGGTATATTCTTAATCATCATAGCCAAAAAAGGAATTATTTTGAATAAAAATTATTAATCATCTGGTATAAGTTGACTAATGACTTACAGACTTGGACAATCTATTATAAATTTCATATTCTCTCCTACCTCTTTTCTTTATACAATACCTACATCCTCCCTCTCCCCACCCCCCAAAGTGAACTGCCTACATTAGAGGAGCAATCACAATAGGCTTTAAACTAATTCAGTGGAAAAAATGAAAAAAAAAAAAAAAAAAAAAAACAAGCCCTAAGAAATTTCAGTTCCTAGCCTCTTAAGGTTTCTGTTTATTTTAGCTTTTTTTTTTTAAAGAAAAATGAAAAGCTGTATGTGGTAGTTGAAGCTGTTATGTACCCCAGAAAAGACCATGTTCTTTTAATCCATTCCTGTGGGTGCAGATCTATTGTGGGTAGGACCTTTTGATTAGGTTATTTCAATTGAGATTTCAATTAATCCTCTTTCTGGAGTCATTTATAAGAGGATAAAAAAACACACAGAAGCTAAGAGATGAAATTAAGGGAAGCTGAGAGGATGCCACTGAAGCCAGAAGCTGAAAGCAATGAAACCCAGAAGAGAAGCCATGTGCTTTGCCATCTGTACTGGTTTGTATATATATTGTCCCCCAGAAAAAGCCATAGTCTTTACTCGTGGGGCAGACCTATTAGTGTTAAGTTGGAACCTTTGCATTAGACTGTTTCCATGGAGATGTGACCCACCCAACTGTAGGTGATAGCTCTGAGTAGATAATTTCCGTAGAGGTGTGGCTCCACCCATTCGGCATGGGCCTTGATTAGTTCATTGAAGCCCTATAAAAGCTCAGACAGAAGGAGCTCAGTTAGCTGAAGCTGAGAGAGACATTTTAAAGACCACCATTGGAAACTGACACTGACATTTTGTAGAAAGCCATTCTGAAACCCAACCTGGGAGCAAGCAGACACCAGCCACGTGCCTTCCCAACTAACAGAGGTTTTCTGGATGCCAATGGCCTTTCTGGAGTAAAGGTACCCTATTGCTTATGCCTTACCTTGGACACTTTATGGCCTTAAAATTGTAACTGTGTAACCAAATAAATCCTCTTTATGAAAGTCAATCCATCTCCGGTGTTTTGCAAAACGGCAGCATTAGCAAACTGGAATACTATCTAACAGGAACTCAAGCTCGCTGGTAACAGGTCTTCACAGAATGTATTGTCCTGCTGATGCCTTAATTGGGACATTTTCACAGCCTTAGAACTGTAAATATTTAAGCTAATAAACCCCCTTTGTAAAAACCAACCCATTTTTGGTATATAGCATTTCTTCAGTTTTAGCAAACCATAATACTGTATAAATAAAGATAACAGAAAAACTTCCCCAAATGTCCCCTGAACCATGCATCACTTTCACTGCATGCATTTGATTAGTACCCCTCACTGATCAAACTCTTGCTGTTTGAACTCAGGAACAAAGCAGATGGGACAGCAAAGGATATTTGTATTTCATTCCTAATCTGTTTCGGTGGGTAAGTGTTATCTCTCATCTATACCGTTTTTTCTCATTACAGAACATTTAGATATCTTTCTGATTGTTCTCTACATCTATCAGACTAAAGCAACAACTGGCAAAAAAAAAAAATGAATTTGAATTAAAAGTAGAACAAAAACTGAAAATTCTGAAAAATGGAAAAGAAATGCTTAAAAATACGTAACAAGGATCATAAAACAATCCACCATGCAATCAAGGCACTGATAGTTGAAAAAGCAATGATGAGGAATATTTCATTTTCTCCACTATGTTAAATTGATTTTTTACTTTGAAATAATTTAATCCATAATCATTTGTTTTGAAATACTTTTTCTTTTGAAATCATTTTAGATTTAAAGAAGAGTTGTCAAGATCCTATAAAGAGCTCCCCTATGCCTTTCACTCAGCTTTTCCTAGTGCTAGCATCTTACATAACCAGAGTGGATTTATCAAAGCTCAGAAATTAACAATGGATCAGCGAGAGTCAGATTTGATTGTCCTCTCATCCAAACTGTCATGCTGCCCAACATGCTTTCTGCTGTCTCCCCTGGAGCTGAGCTGATGGTGTGAATCTGGAGCACTGCCCGCCTTCGGCCCTCATTTCAGACTTGATGACCTTAATCCCCTGAGCTCATCAGGTTACTCGCTGGTTTCTGGGCAGGTGTCCAGTTTAAATGCTGGCCAGAAAGGTATGATGTGACGTGGCCAGAAAATTGGCTTTCTAATTTTAATTTCATTTCTAATCTGTGTGGATCTTTAATGGTTCACAACTTTTGTGTATTAAAGGACACTATCAAGAAGGTGAAAAGATAACTCACAGAATGAGAGAGTACATTTGCAAATCATATGTCTGATAAGGGTATCCAGAATATATGAAGACATTTTACAACTCAATAATAAAAAGGCAAATGACCCAATTAAAAATGGGCCAAAGATCTGAATAGACAGTTCTCCAAAGAAGATATACAAATGGTCAAATAAACAAATGAAAAGAATCTCAGTGTCATTAGTTATTAGGGAAATGTAAATCCAAACTACAGTGAGGTACTGTTTCATATCTATTAGGATGGCTATCAAAAAAATAACAGAAAATAAGTTTTGATGAGGATGTAGAGAAATTGGAACCCTTGTGCATTGCTGGTGGGAACAAAAAGTGATGCAGCCTCTTAAGTTAAACATAGAATTACCATAAGACTCAGCAATTCCACTCCTAGGTACATCCCCTAAAGAACAGAAAACAGGAACTCAAACAGATAGTTGTGATGGTTAATTTCGTGCGTTAACTTAGCTAGGTTATGTTGTCCAGGTGGTTAGCCAAGCATTAGCCTGATTGTTAATATGAAGATATATCACAGAAGGGATTTGCATCTACAAGGAAATTAGCTGACAGACTCTGGAATCAACAAAGGATTCTGCCAGTACAGGCTCTTGCTAACATTTCCAGTCAGGCAGCTGCCCCTGGTGAATTCAGGCAAAGCACTTCAGCATCACCTTTAATGGCATTTCCAGCTTACAACCTGCTGTAGGGAATTCAGATTTGCCAATCCCCTCAGTTGTGTGAGCCAATTCCTTAAAATAAATACATAAATAAATAAATATCCTGTTGGCACTGTTTCTCTGGAGAACCCTGACTAATACACTTGTACACCAATGTTCACAGCAGCATTATTCATGATAGCCAAAAGGCAGAAATGACCCAAGTGTCCATCAGTGAATGAATGGATAAATGTGCTCTATACATGTAATAGAATATTATACAGCCATACAAAGGAATAAAGTGATACATGCTACAACATGGATGAACCTTGAAGACATCATGGTGAATAAAATAAGCCAGACACAAAAGAATAGTGTATGAGTTCACTTATATGAAATACCTAGAATATGCAAATTCATAGAGACAGGAAGAAGATTATAGGTCATGAGCTGCAAAGGTTTGGGGGAGAATGGGCAGCTAATGCTTAATGGGTACTGAGTTTCTGTTTAGGGAGATGAAAAGGTTTTGATAACGGATGGTGGTGATAAGTGGCCCACCATCATGAATGTAATTAATACCACTGAATTGTATACTTGAAAGTGGCTAAAATACGAAATTTTATGTTGCATATGCTACCACAATATTTTTTTTTAAGTTCAAATAACACTGAAAACGATACTCATGATAATCTTCTGAAAACATCAATTTATGATATCAATACCACCAATAAAGCAGTCATATTTCAAAAAAAGAAAACATAAAAATTGGATTTCATCAAAATTAAAAATGTTTGTGATTCAAAGAACACCATCAGAAAAGTGAAAAGACAAACCACAGAATGGGACAAAATATTTTCAAATCACAATCTATTAAGGGATTTGTATGTAGAATATATAAAGAACTCTTACAACGCAACAATAGAAAGACAAATTACCCAATTAAAAAACAGGCAAATGATCTAAATAGACATTTCTCCAGAAAAGATTTACAAATGGCCAACAAACACATGAAAAGATGCAAAACTTCACTGGTCATCGAAGAAATGCAAGTCAATACCACAATGAGATACCACTTCACATACACTAGGACAGCCATTATCAAAAAGAAACAGATAATAAACAAGCGTTGATAAGGGTGAGAAGAAATTGGAATCTTCATACACTACTGGTGGGAATATAAAACAGTGAAGCTGCTTAGGAAAACAGTTTGAAGGTTCTTCAAGAAGTTAAACATTGAGCTACCACATGGCTCAGCAATTCCACTCTTAGGTATATATTCAAAAGAAGTTAAAACATATATAAACATATATCGACACAAGAACTTGTACCTGAATGTTCTGACAACATTATTCATAAAGCCAAAATGTGCAATCAACCCAAAAGTCTATTGATTGATGAACAGATACAAAAAATGTGGTATATCCATACAACAGAATATTATTCAGCAATAAAAAGAAAGAAGTATCAAAACATGCTACAACAGTGGGTGAACCCTGGACACATTATGCTAAGTGAAAGAAGTCAGTAATAAAGATCCACATATTGTATGATTCTATTTATATGTAACGTCCAGAACAGACAAATCTAGAGACAGAAAGGAGAAAGCACATATTATCTTTTTAAATTTATTTTTTAAACTGACTACATTATTCATGTATTTATATGCTATGCCTTTCTAAATCCTAAAATTCTTCTTCTAAAGTATTTTTAAAAGCACGAAAGCATGGCATGGGTCCAGGAGAACAGACGTGGAATTTTAAACTGAAGGTGGAAAACCGATATAGCTCTGCTGAATGTTACCAAATGACTAAAATTCCCTTCAAGTTAAATTCTGGCCTTTTTTGGCACTGGAAACTACTAATAATGAAACTTTAATGTGCAAAATATCTGCATATTTTATAAAGACAATCATCAATGTAAAACTGATACTCACTAGACTTTATAATACAGTAAATAATTTGAAACTAGATGGAACAGATTCTTAAAATATTTCTTAAAATAGTAAAAATAGCATAACTTTAGAGTCAAATACACGGCTTTCTATCTCAGCCTGCTATTTACCTGATAGGTGATCAACAGATTGCTTGCTCTCTGTGAGCCTCTGTTTCCCCTTTTGATGAATTTGGAATTACAATACCTATTTAAGACAACAAATATTCCAACTATTCACTATATACTACATATGGGGAAGGGATAATTTCCCTTTTTAATTAAACTATTTATATGCACAGATTGAATTTTTTTACCACTTGCATATAATTAAAAAACATAATAAAAGATTCTGAAAATTAAAACAGCAGCTACTTTATAGGGTTCTTGTTCAGCCATTCTGCAAGGCACCTACGCAGAAAAGACTAAAAAAATAATAATTTCCACTGCTTTATCCTTGCCCCTGTCTTATCCCTTTCCCCTTCTTGAAATAAGGTGGACAAGGCTTAGAGTAGGCAAAGTAAAACATTCATTTTTCTGAAGGTTGTGGTTACCAAGAAAGAGATAAACAAGGACAACAAAACTAAACTTTTAAACCACTTTCCTCAAAGCATACCAAAGGATTTAACCTGAAGAGAAAAACTTGCACTTATTCCACACTGATGACAATCACTTATTCTGAAACACCGGGTCCTTTTTTTTTTTTCTCCAATGTAAAACAATAATTCTATCAAGGGAAAAGGAAATTTGGTACCTTAATTTTTGACCAACAAAGCCAATTCAGGATTCAGGCAGAGAATATTTTCCACTGAAAAACACAACACACATATAGGAAATGACTATAATTTCTTTCACAAACAGGGTAAAATATACAGCTCCATTTGTAAAAAAGGACAATTTGTGTCTTGAAAGTACATTGGGATAGATGAATGTATCTGACCAAGGTTGTCACTTTATGCTGTACAGAATATTCCCGTAATCTAATAGATGAATAGCATGAACATGTCAAGTGGGACAGCAGCTCTGCAGGTAAAAAAGGTGCCATTTTAAAACCACCAAAATACACCGAGAATACCAGCGCTGTCAGGTAGCTTTGGGTAGGCAGACCACCTTAATGACTGAGTCTAATGAGGTAAGGACTTTTCCAAGCTCCTAACTTATCCACAGGAGCTTGTACCCAGCATTTCTCATAAAATATGTATAAGCGCATCAGTAAATGCTTTGTAGCTTAAAATTTACAAATTCCATTTTGGACCATTCAACATATGTTACTGAGAAAGAATTTCCTGCAGTTGGACTGCACTTCAGCTTCCTGGTTTTATTTTAGACTATCCTAAGAACATGTTTCTGAAAAGAGGAATCAGTCAGTAAACTGTAGAAAGATACTACAATGTTTTAGTTTCTCAATGTTTTAGATTCCTCTTTTCAGTCAGTAAATTGTAGAAAGATACTACAATGTTTTACCTAACACTGAATGGAATAAAAACTAAAAACTTAAATAGTAAAAGCGATTCCCCAGCTTTCTCCTTTCTAGTTCCTGCAAGCCGTTCCAAAACGCAAATTCGGGATAACAGTGGGTTCTTCCCAGACCCAAGCCCCTGAGCCTGGCCTTCAACCGCTGCCTTTCCGCCTCCCTCTCCCGCCCACACTTCGGCGCCCCCCGGGACAAGCCCGGGCCCCGAGGGCCGCTCGAGGACCCGCCCAGGGGGAGGCAGGAGGAGGCAGGGGGTGGCCGCCCCAGTCGAGGGAGCGCGAGCGGAAAGGAGGGACACCCGTGACTCACCGCCCCGGGCCCTCAGCCAGACCGCACCGCCTCCGTCCCTCGCCCCCAGGCCCGCAACGCGGCCTCCAGCACCCCCCAGCGGCGCTCAGGCCCCTCCCCAGTGCCAAGCCCCGGGCGCACCTACCTGCGAGGCGGGCGAGAGGAGTGGGCGGCCGCCTCCGTGGCCACCCAGCGCGAGGGGCAAATCCGCCCAGCGCCCCTCCCCCACCCAGGGCCGGGGCGCCTGGGGTACGAGCATGCGCGCCGCGGCCTGCCTGCGCCTGCGCGCGCCCCCCGCCCGCACGCGCCGCCGCCGCGCCCGGGAGGCCGAGGGAAGCCGCGCGGGGGCGGGGGCAGAGGCCTCGCGCGCGCCCCCCGCGCTGCCAGTCCCTGGCGTCGTTGGGCTGCGGCCCCCGAAGCCCGTCCTCCCCGTTAGGCGGCGAGAGCCGCGAGGGGAGGGGACAGCCGGGGAGGCAGGAAGCTGCAGCTTAAAAGGGCCGCCCGCACCCCGCTCTTCCTCCGTCGGCCACAGGCCTCCGCGCTCGCCTGCCCCGCGGCCCGCACGCACCTCCTCCGCTCCGCGGCCCCTCCACCCGCCGCCATGTACCGCTGCCTGAGCGAAGCGCTGCAGCTGCTGCCCCGGACCGGGCCCGCCTCCGTGGCCTCGGCCGACTCGGCCGCGCTGCTGGTCCGGGCCCGCGCCGCCGCCCCGCAGCTGGGGCTCGCGCCGCCCGCCCGGCGACACTACAGCGAGGCGGCGGCCGACCACGAGGACGACCCCAACTTCTTCAAGATGGTGGAGGGCTTCTTCGACCGCGGCGCCAGCATCGTGGAAGACAAGCTGGTGGAAGACCTCAAGACCCGCGAGAGCGAGGAGCAGAAGCGGAACCGGGTGCGCGGCATCCTGCGGATCATCAAGCCCTGCAACCACGTCCTGAGCGTCTCCTTCCCCATCCGGCGCGACGACGGCTCCTGGGAGGTCATCGAGGGCTACCGCGCCCAGCACAGCCAGCACCGCACGCCCTGCAAGGGAGGTGAGTGTGTGGGGTCTGGCCTCCCGGGGCGGCTTTTCAGTCCCTACCGCAGTCCCCGCCCGGGGTCACCCCCCGGATAATCCCCCAGCAGACGCGTCAGCCTCGGGATGCGCTGGGCGGAGGTACCCCCACCCCGGATGCTTCAGGCTTGGGATCGATGATGATTTTTTTTCCTACCTAAAACCTCCAGGGGACCCTGACCGCCTCCCCCTGCAAGAGATCACCCCGGGTTCTTCTGCATGTGTCGATGCCGTATGCAGAATAAACACTGTCCCGGGCTCCTTTTGGTCCCCGTGTGTGTGTTTGTGTGTGTGTGTGTGTGTGTCACACTGGGTGGGCCCAGCCGAATTGTACTTCTAGAAAAGGGAATGACCGGCCCAGCTGATGCTGCAAGTTTTCTTGGGCTTCTGTGACTTGCACCCGAAAGTCCAGTATGAAAGAAATTATTTCCGGATTCTTTTTCACTCCTGTTACAACAGTGACAGATGATATAGAAACATAGAAAAAATATCCCTCTGTAAGTTTGCAATCTAGACAGTTTTATTAACCAAAGCAATTTTAAGTACACATCAACCTTAAGTTATTTTCCAACCCTGCAAGCTTCTACTGTTTTATACGTGCACATTTAAAAATACTATATATGAGTGGTGGAACATTTCTGAGGGACAAACACCGGGTGCCCTGACAGTAAGTCTGAAGGGTGTAGTATACGGGCCAGCCAATGGAATGAAATAGCCTTGGGGGTGTGTAATGGTCCTGGCTAGGACCAGGTTTGAGCTTGGAGAAAAAGAGATCAAGTATATGAAGAAAGGAGTTGACTCAGATGCAATTTGGTAGGCACTAAGTTATCCTGTAGGTTAAAATTTGAATGTCTGTAGACACATTGCTTGCTGTGAGCAAATAAAAGCTTTTTACATTCCACCCCAATATATTGCATAACAATACATCTTTAATGGTGTGTAAAGGTAACATAAAATAGAAAAGACAAAAATTATGTTTTTACTATTGTAAAACATTTATGTATAATTGAGGTCCTCATTCTAGAAGGCAATTCCAAAGGAGGTGAAAAGTCTTGGCCAGGTGGCTTGGCCGGTGAGCACAGAGGACGTTTAAGTAGATCCTTTGTCTCAGAAACCCACTCGACATTATTTTTAATGTACCAGCTTTATTGTAAGGAAAAGTTTTAGGAATCATCTTTACCAGAGAGCTCCAGCTCTGCTGGCATTCCCAGTTTGGGAACAAAGGTTGCTTAAAGGATTTAATGATTTACTTGCTACATTTGCATTTGACCCCACCCAACTTCTGTGACTTTGGGAGCTTCATTTTCCTCTAGGTCTGCTTTCTTCCTCCGGACTAAGGTTTGAACCACTTTGACACTGATTTCCCTTCCAGCTCCCAAATTATATCAGATGTACACTGTCAATCTCCTATCACTCCTTTACTCACTAAACCAAGAATACAAATTCAGATTCCCAAGAAAAGCAAACAAGGATTTATATTGTAGGAAGAGGCAAAGTATAGTAAATACTACATTGTAATGTTTCTTAAAAATGGGCATCAGATTTATTTGTACTGTCTTGTAGGCAACATTTTCCATTCCCTTAAAACGTACACGAATAAACTATATTCATTTTCCTGTAGAAACTCATTTGGGTTCCTTAAAGTTTATATGAAGTTATATACCCTTCCTCTTGTTGCCACAGAAGTTTTAATACCAAAATATTGAACCTAGCAACAAATTGCATCAGCTGCACCAAAGATCTGTTATTGTAGCGCTCGCTCGTGGTGGAGTGTGATACAATTCTCTGTTCCATTTAGTATACTTTCCAAAGGGCATGCTCCTGAAAGCACTATTAACTCCCTGCGTATAAACATAGAGAAACTGAATTGTAACTACTAAATAATAGCAATCATTGCAAGATAATGTAATATGAAGGAACATTGACCTCTACAAAGTGAGAAAATTTATTATGTTAACGAATTTGAAAGACTTTATGGAGAGAATAGGATCAAGGAGGATTATGTAGCTATGAAAGCTCTTACAAATGTTTTAGTGTGTCTAAGATAAAATAACAAACAGCCTACTAAGTGGATGATAGCAAAATGTAGACTTCCATTGTTGGCTATCAGGACACTCCACGCTCTTCCTAGCCATTTATCATCCTCTCAGATTGCAGAGAATTTGCATTCCATTTAAACAGTAAAACTTTTTTTTAACTTAGGAGAAAGTTGTTAACCTCCTTGGTCCCACTCTGTTCTCAGAAATACAGTATTTATTAGGTGATAAGAGATTTTTTTTTTAAATGCTTTGGGTAATTCCTATAAATTAAGACTCTCCCTCTTAAACACACTTTTGCACACTCATTTCTTCCCCCATCACAGAACTGCCTGTTCCCCCAACATTGCTTTGAAAACTACCTCTTCTGTTCTCTTCATCATCTTGCCAACTCAGTTTTCCATGTCTGTGTAATTTTTCTTTGAGTGACCCCACACCTGAATTTTCTGAAGTCAAGATTCTCGAGGTTGAAGCAAAGCAATAATCAGATTATAATCTCTGCAAGGGAAACAGGTGGTTTTAAAACCTGGGGGCGACTGATGTGTACTTTATTCTAAGTCAATATTTAATAATATGTATTGTTTTTGTGCTCCTCTTTCAAATTAGCCTTCAATGTCAATTTTGGAGCCACACTAAAAATTCCACCCTGTTAACAGTCATACACTGAGATATTTTTGGGTGTTTCTTTTTGTTTTCGGTTTTTTGTTTCCTAAAAAAGGATCAGGCCGCAGTATTCCCACATATATTTAACCAATACTGTTAGGTTTGCTGCTAATAAGGATTTGCAAAAGAGTGTGCGATGGGCTCTGAAAGGGAGTTTTAAGAAAGGCTTTAAAAATATTTTCAGCAAAGATGAGTATTGTGGGAGTAAGTGGCTGATTTAAGGTGATGCTCTCAAAAGTTTTTGGATGTTTGAAAACCTTGATGTGCTTATTAACTTTTTCAATAAATTCTCTGCATTTTCTTGGCTGTGGTTCTGCCAAAATTAATTTGGGAGAAAAGTACAGATTGATAATAGCTATTCATGATATAGGAGTCAATTTACTTTCTCTTCCAGCCTGCCCATCTTCTCCTTTGTCTTGATATCAAAACTAAGTCAAAATTCCCTATGGCCAATTCTCCTTCCAGTCATAGAACTCTCTAAAATCGTCATCATTCAGATGTAGTTGATGAGCTATAAATGGAATCTCTGCTATATAAACCCCAAATCTTTTAACTACTGGTATCAGCACAAAAAAAAAGAGTATATCCTATGTTAATCCTTAGAGGAAAAATGCAAAACAAAAAAAGTCTGGGATGTCATGGACTTATTTTTGCTGTGCTGAATTGACAACCACTAAAATTTGTTTTTGTGTGTGTGTGTGTTTGTTTAAGTGCAGGGGGTACATCTGCATTTGCTCCTACAGGATAAAATTTAGCCTGTGTAGGTAACTTTAATTTAGGATTTAACTCGGTTGGAAATTTCTGTTAGAAGACAGGTAATTTGTATGTCTTCCAGCCTTGGGTTTTGTTGGGGGTTTTTTTGTTTTTTTGTTTTTTGTTTTTTAAATACTTTTTATTTAAATATGGGTGTTGCCATTATAAAGGCTTTTTTTTAATTTCATGGATGCCAAATGCCTTTTTTCTACCCAAAAATACTAGTGAATAAAGACCTACGTAACAGTGGAGAGGTATACATCAGATTGTCATTTAGTCTTCTGGTCATTCGTGTGTGTGAATCCATCTAGCAAGTTTGCTTTGGCAGTAAAAACCCCATGTGCAGAAAGACAAACACTTTGTTCACCCATTATGCAAAGAACACTTTACAGGAACTGGAGCATCAGTAATTTGAGGGGAAGCACCAGTGTGTATTAAACTCCAGTAAAACTGGCACTTGTTAAATTTTAAGAAAGAAAAATTGATCATGTACTTCCTGGCTTATGATGGGAAGAAATCGGGTTTAGTGCTGTTGATAGTAGTTCAGATTGTTTAGGAAAATCGTTTTTTATTGACTTGGGTTAAGAGATACTGAAGTTTCTGCCTGGAACCAGTGGAGGTTAAAATACTAACTCGTGGATGTTGAAAAATACCTTGACACGAGTCTTACACGAGACTTTTTGCCTTTGGTTTTTTTGTTTTTGTTTTTTGCATAATAGGCTTTTACAATACAAGTAATAAAGAGAAAAACTTCTAATAGCCCCTTGATAAAGCATATTGATTCATAAATGGCCGATAATTCCTCTACCCAGGTAACCCCTATTAAAATGCATTTGCATGATTCACATATTCAAATAGTAATGAAAGTTACAAAGTGAAAAATGAAGCATCTCCACCCCCAATCCCTTCCCGTGAGAATCACAACGATCTTAAATCCAAAGCTGATAATTAGAACTGCCCTAGCTATCCATGTGGATCAGTATTTTCACTTCCTAGGTGCAGGAATTAATGCAGATTAAGCATAACTACTATTTAACTGTCAAGTGTTCGTGTATTAAGAACCACTGAGAAAGGCAGGAAAGGTTTTCTGAAAGGCAAGAAGACAGACTGGGGCAGGGCTGCTGAAGACCTTAGTTTCCTTCACAAAAAGGCAGCCTGACCAAGGAGATTCTGCAGCCACGTGTCAACCATAAAAGTCTGCTGGCAGAGCATGTGATAACACTCAGAGGTAACATTTATCCAGCTCTGTTTGTATACCAGGCATTTGGCCAAGAGCTTTCCTTTCATCATCACTTTCATTCCCCATGACAACCTCATGAGATACACTGGTGTCCCGTTTTTCAAATGTGGGTACTAAGGCTGAAGAATTAAGTACCTTTGGCTCCTAAGTAGCAAGGTGGGGTTCAGACTGGTCATGTGGGATTTATTCATGCAAGGAATTACATGTTGTATCTTGTGGTATGCATTGATGGAGCACCAGGTCATGCCATTAACACAGTGATTCCCAAGCTTTTGCATGGATGCCTTTGAAATTTGTTAAAAGGCATTGGAAGACATAACCTTCCTCCTAGGAAAAAAATGCATACACAAACAACTCTGTATACAAAACTTGTTCATAGATGATATCTATAGAGGTCCATTTATTCTAATTACTAAAGCAATGAAATAATATTTTTAGTAGTTTTTCCATTGAAAGACTTTGGTGTTTTATGGATTGTGTTAGGCAAAATAACTCATTTCTTTACTAAAGTGGTATTACATGTATCTTTAAGGGTTTCAGTGGAATATTTTTAAAAGGGCATTCTTCCGAGTGTGTTCATAAAAAAACCATAAGAAAATTATTTTTTTACCAAGAGTTGCTGTTCTTCCTCTTGTCTTCTTGGAGAAAGCCCAACATCTGATTTTTCTGAATTGCCTCTTGGCTAGAGGAAAATGTGACATGTGACACAAATGGAAATTTTAGAAGTTGTCAGTGGTGTGGCTCCCTTTGCCATTTGTTGTCATCACAAGTATGTCAACATATGCCATAAAAGCATGAAAAAGCATTTGTACATATTGGGCCAAAGTCATACCTACATGAACACTCAATCCCTTTACAAGGGAGACACAGCAAAGGAATAAACAAGGCTGATAGAACCCGTATTGGGGTTTATGAATAAGGACTGTGTGGTACACTCTAAATGGTTTTCCAAATAAAGTGATTTTTCCATTATGGTTTTTTTTTCCTACAGGCAAAAGCTTTAAACTTTATGCTTAATTAAGTTAACCTGTTCGTTCTCTGTTTTTTGATTGCCTGGTCTCTGTCAGGTACCATGTTCTGTGCTCAGGGAGCTATCCATAAGAGAGGTTAAGGTGGGAAAAAAAAAAAAAAGATGAGGCTAAATGTATTGTTTCTTGAAAAACATTTTTTTCATCACTCCCAAAATAAAACAGAATCCAGAATCCCTTCTACACATACTATATCATTCTCGTTTTGCTTTTAGCTCAGTATTCTGGTTCTACATTTTCCTTTCCTGGAATCAGTCAATAAATGACACACTTGAAAACACACTACACAAGATGTCACTGCACTGGGAGTTCAAAGACACTCTTGATCTGGGAGTCAAGACGTTGGAAAGGGTCAGGGGAAGAGGGGGTGTCTTCAGCCAAGGCAGTGGGCAGGAATGTGGGGAGGGGTCCTGGGATCAGACTGTGTGTGTGTTTAGCAAGAAGTAAGGGTGTTGGGTGGAGGCTGATAAACCAAGGAGGGCATGGAAGCCTGGGGAGCTGCGGGACCAGGAATGCAGCAGCAAGTTTGCACTGATTAGGCAATGATGGAGGAATGTAAAGGCTAGATAAAACATTTTAAAGAAAAGACAGGATTTCCCAACCAGTTGGGTATAAGGGATGAAGGGGAGGAGGGTCAAAGATAACACCCAACATTTCTAGCTTGAGAAAATGATGGGAAAAATGATGATATTAAGGACAGAATAGGGTTATGAGGAAAGATGATTGCATTTTGGAAATAAAGGAGATCTGGTTTAAGAGGATTTATGGGAAGTGTGCACCTTTTTATTGCTCGTGCCCTGGCACAGTGCAGTTGCTCTGTCTGGGTGTCCACACCTGTCTCTTGTCTCCCTGATGACACAATATTCTTAAAACCCAGTTCACATAACACCTAGACTCATAAATAATTTATGGAAACAGGAGATTCTGAAATTTTGAGCCTTTACTTACCACTTTTAGTCTTTTTATAACAAATTGCTATTACCTTTTGCTAAATGTGCTTGATTTTATAATTCACCAGTGTCACTAGGGTCACTTCCAAGACCTGTGTGACTTGAAGGTGTGACTAGTTGATTCTTATTATCAGAATAAGGAATCTATTTAAAAATTAACAAAATCCCCCCATTTTTAAGGAGTTTTAGCAATAAAGTATTTTTTAAAGCAATTTTATTCACAGACCATAAAATCCATCCAATGTGCACAATCGATGGCTCTCAGTGTAATCACAGAGCTGTGCTTTCATCAGCACAATCAATTTTAGAGCACTCATGCTCCAGAAAGAAAACCCCACACCCTTAACACCCCATTATTGACACAGCATTGGTGTGGTTCCTTTGTTGCAATTGATGGAAGAATATTAACATATTACTGTTAACTATAGTCCATGGGTTGTACTATTAACTACCTTCATTGTCCACAACAGGGTTCGCTGTTCTGTACAGTTCCATGTTTCATCCTCTAGCTTTCCTTCTAGTGACATACACGACTCAAAACTTCCCCTTTCAACCACAAATCACACACATGGTTCAGTGCTGTTATTTACATACATGATAATGTTGCTACCATCACCTCTGTCCATTTCCAAACATTTACAATCAACCTTACTAAAACTTTGCACAAATTAAGCATCAGCACCCATTCTCTACCCTCATTCTATCTCCAAGTAATCTATAGTCGAGATACTAACTCCATGAGTTTGCTCATTATATTTAGTTCATATCAGCAAGATCATACAATATTTGCCCTTTTGTGTCTGGCTTATTTCACTCAACATAATGTCCTCAAGGTCCATCCATGTTGTCAGATGCATCAGGACTTTATTCCTTCTTACAGCTGAATAATCCTTTGTATGTATATATCAAATTTTGTTTATCCATTCATCTGGAAACACTTGGGTTGTTTCCATCTTTTGGCAATTGTGAATAATGCTACTGTGAACGTTGGTGTGCCAATGTTTGTTCGTGTCCCGCTTTCAGTTTTCCGTATATACACCTAGTTGCAGGCTTGCCAGTTCTATACTTAGCTTCCTGAGAAACCAACAGACTATCTTCCACATTCCCACCAGCAGTGAAGTGTTCCTGTTTATTCACATCCTCTCCAACACCTAGAGTTTTCTGTTTGTTGAATAGTGGCCGTTCCAGTAGGTGTGAAATGATATCTCAGTGGTTTTGATTTGCATTTTCCTAACAGCTGATGTTGAGCATCTTTTCATGTGCTTTTTAGCCATTTGTATTTCCTTTTTTAACTAGATTTTTAATTGGGTTGTTTTGTCCATTTTTTAATTGGATTGTTTTTTTATTGTTGAGTTGTAGGATTTCTTTTTATATTCTAGATATCAAACCCTTATCAAATATGTGGTTTCCACATATTTTTTCCGTTGAGTCAGCTGCCTTTTGATCTTTTTGACAAAGGCCTTTGAAGCACAGAATTATTCAATTTTGATGAGGTCCCATTTATCTATTTTTTTCTTTCATTGTTTGTGCTTTGGGTGTAAAGTCTAAGAAACCATTGCCTACCACAAGAACAAGATCCCCTTTTGATGTATAATCTTCCATCCATCGGGCAGTAATCCAGATATTTAAGCACAAAACAGAGCTCTGTATTTTATAGATAAGTATGTATGTGGAAGCAGGTAAAATGATTGGAAGGATATACACTTAAATCCCCAACACCCCTGAGGAGATGGAGGTCACAAGTGGTGGCCAGGGGAGACTGCAGCTTTTTCTGTGAATTTTTATGAGAGCATATACATAGATAATACATAATTTAACATTTTTGATGAAAAGAAGAAATATTTTCAGATAAGCATGTGCTTCCCAGAAAACTCAAGTCTGTCTCTTCAAAATGGCTAAAATAAACATTTTTATAATGGGAAAGAAATCCAAAGCATATGCTCCCCTGCCTTCTTACACACAGAAGTGGTACACCTATACTAGCAGAGCATAGTGTCTGATTTTCCTCAACCCTAGTGCTAAATAGTTCCTTCCCAGTGCTCAATATTTGAATTTTTATCCCAGATTACCGTATTTCACGTCATCATTTGCTGATGGGTACTGTTTCCTCACAGCTTCTTTCCCTCCTCTCATTTTGAATTAATTTATGCTACTCTGTTGGGTTAGGAAATTATTTTAGTATTAAGGAGAGAAACTAGGTACTAACAATAAATTGGAAGAGGTTTATAGTGCTGAATGGTAATGGTTGCTCTTTGGCCTTTTTTCTTCTCTGGGGGTTCTATGCTTCTGGTAGAACTCTTGGTTATTGAAAAAAATAATGATTTCTGAGAACTGAGAGAATACAGGTTGGAAGTGGGATTTCTGAAGAATTAATCAAGCCCTATTAAGAGATCCACATTCAAGAAATTTTTAAAACTGTTTAAAATTTCATGATTCTGCTCAGTGATTTATCATAAAAAAAATTATGGGTGACTGAGTGGCTAGGGGCTTTTTGCATGAATGTTTGTTTTTGAGTCAGCTAGCAAAAGGAAGAAAAATTTAAGCCACTCATTTGCGGTTTTCACTGACTTACTAATGAGCTGTCTTGTTTTCTCCATCACTGTAGCAACTTTTGATTTTGATTTTGATTTCTCCTAAGAAAGAAAAGTTTAGTGTGTACCAGTTGTTAGACTTTTGAAGATACTAAGGAGTATTTTTGGTAATGAAGTTAAAAACAGCAGTGTTTTGTGCCGTGTATAGTTGGCAGATATCTGCATGTCATTATGTTCTCTTGAAACATCTGGATGCCCGTTAACTTAAAACAGCTGTAGTGTGATTTAACCTCTCTTGAGAATAGAAGGTAGGACTTCAGAGTTCCCACTGTAGTAAGTACTTAATTCTTTTGCCAACCCTCCCTACAATTTTAGCAAGGTTGGTGAATAATAAATGTGGTGGCATTGCTTTAGTTTCAACTAGGGGAACAGGAAGCACAGTTTACTTCATCCACAGGTCCGAATGTGGTCCTTGATTTTAGGCGGTTTCTTATGCCGTCGATCGACACCTGAGTAACCAACCCATTTCCTCTCTTGTTAGTCAACTGTGGGCTCCTGCTCTTCATTAAATGTACCTACCCCTGTTCTTTGTGTGATAGTCTCTTACCCATGCTAGCATGGCCACCCAGAGAGCTAGCTAATGTCTTCCCAGCATTAGGAACGCCGGTGACGATGGAGGCCAACAGATAGCACTCCTAAGGCCTCTAGGGTACAAAAAAATCATAACTTGTGGAGTAAAACTTTTGTTCCTTCTTTGAACCCATTTATCCCTGTTGGTCCTGCTCACCTTTAGCCTTCTCTGCCTTACTTTCCATACCATAGAAAGGGGGAAGGAAAGGCTTCTTTTAATAAAAAGTAAGAATATTCAGACTGCAAATTGGATCCCTCTTGCTTTGTTTTGGTTTAAAACATTTTAAGATTTTTCTGTTTTTTTCCTGTCTGTATGTGTACATCAGCTATAATCTGGCTTTACCAAATGGCTTTGTCTTCAAATTGAGTATCCTTGAAATAAAGTAGGCATTCAAAAGTGCCAGCTTTTCCCCATCTTTCAGAACTTTGAAGTATATATCACATTGTTTTATGCTTCACGTACTCGAGTTGTGTTCAGTTTCTCCCAGTCCACTGAGTTAACAGATAGAGTGAGAGTTCATTCTTCTTTGCAGTCACCTTTGAATCTCCTGATATCCCCTAGCCAGAATGTGGGCATGCATTTTTCAGGTGATGGTGGTTTTTCAGTAATTGTCTTTGATTTACGATGCTGCAGAGGGCGGAGCAGCTGCGACCCACCCCCCACCCCCCACCCCCAGTGCTAACTTCTGTCTTACTGAAGGTTGTTTTGTTTCATGTATTCTATGGGGTATTTAGCTTAGGGGTACACTTTGGGGTTTTTTGTATTTCAGATCAACAGTTTAAGTACAAGACACCCCGTACTAGTATGCCTGCCATCTTCCAAGAAGTAAGTTTGTTATTTGTATTTGAATTAGAAGTTGCAGTGAAACCTGTTTCATCTTTAGCCCTGGAAGTAGCCCCCCGACCTTGAAGTGCGTTTGTTTATGCTGGCCCACCCATGCTTGCTCCGGGGCTCCTTACCTTAGAGCTTCTTTCTTGGCCTCAGTTCACAAAAAAATGCTTCATTGGTTGGTGTCAGGCAGAAAATGCTTGTGTTGGGAGAGATAATTTCTGTAATTTAATTCTTTTGCAGCTGAGCTCGCTAGATGGGTGTGGTCGGGAAAGAACATTTCACTTAACAAGAATTCCTGGGTTCCATCCATTGGAAACATGTTTTCATTTTACATGTGCAATTTCTGACTATGTTTCCGGGGCATTTGTAATAAAATAGACTTTTTGTTTATACGTTTTTGTCAAAGGAGGGATCCAATTTTAATTAGCATCTATGTCTAGGATATTAGGGTATGGCTGTGTAAGGCAGGGGTTAGTCCCCACTATATATACAGTGTATTGTTATAAGCTGTGGGAAAGGGAAAGTAACTTTTCCCCATATGAGGAAGCAAAGATAATTAAAATGGTTTGGTGACTACTTCCACAGGCTCTAAAACAACACTGAGAAATTGTGGTTTTTATATAGAGAAGGAGAAATTTTCCTTCTCAATTACTGTGCTATTTTACCACCCCTATGACTTTATCTTAAGAAGTAAGAAATCAGGGTTTATTGAGCTGTTTAACCCCTATCTGTTTGGATTTTTTTTTTTTTTTTTTTTTGTAAAATTGTGTGTTACTGGTCTGTAGTATTGATTATAGTTGTGACAACAGCTCAGATGTAGGTGTTGACTGTACTGTGCACCGTGCCAGATGCTGGCCATGATGATCTCGGACACCCGGCACTTCTGGGAGCCGTGTTCCTACTATTACTTGCCTTTCCAATGAGGGGGTGGGGGGCTGGGCTCACTTAGTTAGAAGGTGCTGGAGGATGCCTCGGATCTCAGGCAGAGTGTAGTCTTCACTAATCTATGTGCCATTACCTTGCAGTGTTTTTATTAATTTTAAAAGCAAGTTGTAGTGTTTAAAACAAAATTGTTTTAAAGAAACAAATGTTTGGTCTTAATATTACTTAAAATTTTACTTTGATTTCCTCCCCAAAGTACTTTTTTTTAAACCTTGTACTTTTACTCTTTAGTCCAGTCCTTTTCAGTCCTGTCATAATGTTTATGAACTTACGGCAAATTGGTTATACTTTCATGTATGTTGATATTTTTAGTGATCATGGCTTTTAAGAGTCAGGAAATGTTCATATATCGATTTAGCACATCTTGGAGTCCCTACTGTGTGCTATGTTCTGTTAGGTGCCAGGGGCTAAAGCCATGAATAAAACATGGTGTCAGCATGGCAGGTGGGGAAGCCCCAGCAGTGCGCCGTCAGACACCCACCTCGCTCAGGACTGCTTGCCTGGGCTAGAGATGCAGTGGGCTGTAGAGGAGGAATGGCGGATTCACCTTGCGAGGCTTAGACGGGCGATTGGCCAAGGACTCCCCAGCCAAAGGAGTGGGTATACCCACTTTCTCTGTCCCTCTCCCAACACCTAAGTGCTTCTGGGTTCAGGGGCAGTGACACTCAGTTGCCTGCCTCCTTGCTTGTCCTTCTTTGGCCACATTCCATCCTTATGGAAGGGGTGAGAGGAATTGCTTGTCACCAGGCAGGGGAGATGACTTTCTCAGCTTTCTCATCTCCTGGTTGAAAGAGGCTGGAGTTAGTGAGGGGAGAAACAGTTAAGGATCTCTGGAGGTCTACCCACTAGGAGCCAAACCTCTGCTTAGACAGCTGATATCCAGGTTGAATCTGTCGAACTTGTTGACTATCCCATTTTCTTACACTTGTACTTGAACTCCCTGCTGCCACATCACCCAAACCAAAAAGAAAAAGGGTAATCCAAAGCCTTCACTGAGTTAGTTGCCTTCCCACATTCATTTGAAGATCATTTTCATCTTGTGAGACCCCAGTGACTCTTGTCTCCCCCTGGGTTGTAGTTCCTTAAGGACAGGGACCCTGTCTTACTCCTTTACACCCTTAAGAACCCCATCTGATGCTCTTACCAACTCACACCAGAAAGGAAAAACCAGACGTCAAGATAGACAGACTTTTCCTCTTAGCTGTCAGAACACTTATATAATTGTACCTAAGAGCCTCCTCCCAAATACCTCTCTGTTGCTCAGATGTGGCCCTCTCTCTCTAGCTAAGCCAACTTGGCAGGTGAAATCACTGCCCTCCCCACTACGTGGGATCAGACACCCAGGGGAGTGAACCTCCCTGGTAATGTGGAATATGACTCCCAGGGAGGAACGTAGATCCAGCATCATGGGATGAAGAACATCTTCTTGACAAAAGGGGGAATATGAAAGGAAATGAAATAAGCTTCAGTGGCAGAGAGATTCCAAAAGGAGCCGAGAAGTCACTCTGGTGGGCACTCTTATGCACAATATAGACAACCCTTTTTAGGTTCTAGTGAATTGGAGTAGTTAGCAGTAAATACCTGAAACTATCAAACTACAACCCAGAACCCATGGATCTTGAAGGCGATTGTATAAAAATGTAGCTTATGAGGGCTAACAATGTGATTGGGAAAGCCATATGGACCACACTTCCCTTTGTCTAGTTTATGGATGGATGAGTAGAAAAATGGGGGAAGGAAAAAAAACAAACAAAGGCACCCAGTGTTCTTTTTTACTTATTTGCTCCTTTTCACTTTAATTATTCTTATTATTTGTGTGTGTGTGTGTGTGTGTGTGTGTGTGTGTGTGTGTGTGGTAATGAAGGTGTCAGGGATTGATGTTGGTGATGTATGCACAACTATGTAATGGTACTGTGAACAATCGAATGTATGCTTTGTTTTGTATGACTGCATGGTATATGAATATATCTCAATAAAATGAATTTTTAAAAAAATTCAGGCTTGTCTGTAGCTCTTCCTGGACATCTAGTATAGCAGCTTTTTCTTTTTTACTTTATGGTGTTCTGTCACATAAGCTACTTCACATGTTCTTGGAAATAGCCAAGGTGGGAAATGTAAGAAGTGTGGACATTTTCAATTTGTTGTTGTATATACAGAGCATTCTGGGAGACTTGGGGGGACACGAAAGGGTGGGGATGGGGCAGAGGGGAGGGTTTATTAAACCGAGGAGAATTCTGGTTGGTGATGGGAACTGCAAGTCCTCTGGAGTTGGCTTGTTTTGGGATAACAAGTTCATTGAAAAGATTGGGTTGACCAAGCCTTCAGATTTTAAATGGTAGGTAACCGACGTTCACTAGTTTATTCCAGGAATCTTCAACCTCTTGGCCTATATACTTTGTGCCTATTGCCTACATGGTTTTTTGGAAGTAGGTGATTATTATTTATAGTCGGCTTAAATTAAAATGAAGGTTTAGCATAACTTTCCCAGAAGCAGAAATGTATATCATAAACAAGAATGGGAAAACTGGTTTTCTTATCATTTATATCATAAGTTCTCCTTCTCAAGACATTAGGAAGTTATTTCGTGTGTATTTCATGCTTTCTGCAAAAGTCATGCCTTTTTTTAGAAGCTTACTGAAAGGATATTCTAAATAAGTCTTTATTTATCCTTCTTTCTCACCCATCTTTTATCTTGTTTTTCTCTTAAACACTGCCAGGCATCCGTTACAGCACAGATGTGAGTGTGGATGAAGTGAAAGCCTTGGCTTCCCTGATGACATATAAGTGTGCCGTGGTTGGTAAGTGAGCTCTTTGTTGTTACCTAAAAAGAACTCTTTGGGGAAATATGCTTAATTACAAGGTTATTTTTGAGATGCTATAGAAATATACCTTATCATCTTGTTTTTTAAGTTGCACATTTTAAGGCTTACATGTCCTTTCATTTAGTCTTAATTCAAATTTAATCTTTTTCAAGTGGGAAGTTTTTTACAGGAACTAATTGCATTTTCTTTTTTTTTTTTTTAATCATCATTTTATTGAGATATATTCACATACCACGCAGTCATACAAAACAAATTGTACTTTCGATTGTTTACAGTACCATTACATAGTTGTACATTCATCACCTAAATCAATCCCTGACACCTTCATTAGCACACACACAAAAATAACAAGAATAATAATTAGAGTGAAAAAGAGCAATTGAAGTAAAAAAGAACACTGGGTACCTTTGTCTGTTTGTTTGCTTCCCCTACTTTTCTACACATCCATCCATAAACTAGACAAAGTGGAGTTTGGTCCTTATGGCATTCCCAATCCCACTGTCACCCCTCATAAGCTACATTTTTATACAACTGTCTTCGAGATTCATGGGTTCTGGGTTGTAGTTTAATAGTTTCAGGTATCCACCACCAGCTACCCCAATTCTTTAGAACCTAAAAAAGGTTGTCTAAAGTGTGCGTAAGAGTGCCCACCAGAGTGATCTCTCGGCTCGTTTTGGAGTCTCTCTGCCACTGAAGCTTATTTCATTTCCTTTCACATCCCCCTTTTGGTCAAGAAGATGTTCTCCATCCCACGATGCCGGGTCTACATTCCTCCCCGGGAGTCATATTCCACGTTGCCAGGGAGATTCACTTCCCTGGGTGTCTGATCCCACGTAGGGGAGAGGGCAGTGATTTCACCTTTCAAGTTGGCTTAGCCAGAGAGAGAGGGCCACATCTGAGCAACAAAGAGGCATTCAGGAGGAGACTCTTAGGCACAAATACAGGGAGGCCTAGCCTCTCCTTTGCAGCAACCGTCTTCCCAAGGGTAAAACTTATGGTAGAGGGCTCAACCCATCAAACCACCAGTCCCCTATGTCTGTGGTCATGTTAGCAACCATGGAGGTGGGGTAGGCGAATACCCCTGCATTCTCCACAGGCTCCTCAAGGGGGTACTACATCTTTTTTTTTTTTTTCCTTGTTTGTCTTTTTTCTTTTTTTTTTTTTTTAACTTTCCCTTCTTTTTTAAATCAACTGTATGAAAAAAAAAGTTAAAAAGAAAACAAACATACAATAAAAGAACATTTCAAAGAGACCATAACAAGGGAGTAAGACAAAGACAACTAACCTAAGATAACTGCTTAACTTCCAACATGTTCCTACTTTACCCCAAGAAAGTTACATAATATAGCAACATTTCAGTGAACTTGTTCCTACTACATCCATCAGAAATTAACAGACCATAGTCATTTCTGGGCATCCCCAGAACGTTAAATAGCTTATCTGTTCTTCTTGGATTATTGTTCCCCCTTCCTTAATTGCTCTCTACTGCTAGTTCCCCTACATTCTACATTATAAACCATTTGTTTTACATTTTTCAAAGTTCACATTAGTGGTAGCATATAATATTTCTCTTTTTGTGCCTGGCTTATTTCGCTCAGCATTATGTCTTCAAGGTTCATCCATGTTGTCATATGTTTCACCAGATCGTTCCTTCTTACTGCCGCGTAGTATTCCATCGTGTGTATATACCACATTTTATTTATCCACTCATCTGTTGAAGGACATTTGGGTTGTTTCCATCTCTTGGCAATTGTGAATAATGCTGCTATGAGCATTGGCGTGCAGATATCTGTTCGTGTCACTGCTTTCCGATCTTCCGGGTATATACCGAGAAGTGCAATCGCTGGATCGAATGGTAGCTCTATATCTAGTTTTCTAAGGAACTGCCAGACTGACTTCCAGAGTGGCTGAACCATTATACAGTCCCACCAACAATGAATAAGAGCTCCAAATTCTCCACATCCCCTCCAGCATTTGTAGTTTCCTGTTTGTTTAATGGCAGCATTCTAACCGGTGTTAGATGGTATCTCATTGTGGTCTTAATTTGCATCTCTCTAATAGCTAGTGAAGCTGAACATTTTTTCATGTGTTTCTTGGCCATTTGTATTTCCTCTTCAGAGAACTGTCTTTTCATATCTTTTGCCCATTTTATAATTGGGCTGTCTGTACTATTGTCATTGAGTTGTAGGATTTCTTTGTATATGCAAGATATCAGTCTTTTGTCAGATACATGGTTTCCAAAAATTTTTTCCCATTGAGTTGGCTGCCTCTTTACCTTTTTGAGAAATTCCTTTGAGGTGCAGAAACTTCTAAGCTTGAGGAGTTCCCATTTATCTATTTTCTCTTTTGTTGCTTGTGCTTTGGGTGTAAAGTCTAGGAAGTGGCCTCCTAATACAAGGTCTTGAAGATGTTTTCCTACATTATCTTCTAGGAGTTTTATGGTACTTTCTTTTATATTGAGATCTTTGGTCCATTTTGAGTTAATTTTTGTGTAGGGGGTGAGGTAGGGGTCCTCTTTCATTCTTTTGGATATGGATATCCAACTCTCCCAGCCCCATTTGTTGAAAAGCCCATTATGGCTCAGTTCGGTGACTTTGGGGGCCTTATCAAAGATCAGTCGGCCATAGATCTGAGGGTCTATCTCTGAATTCTCAATTCGATTCCATTGATCTATATGTCTATCTTTGTGCCAGTACCATGCTGTTTTGGCAACTGTGGCTTTATAATAAGCTTCAAAGTCAGGGAGTGTAAGTCCTCCCACTTCGTTTTTCTTTTTTAGAGTGTCTTTAGCAATTCGAGGCATCTTCCCTTTCCAAATAAATTTGATAACTAGCTTTTCCAAGTCTGCAAAGTAGGTTGTTGGAATTTTGATTGGGATTGCATTGAATCTGTAGATGAGTTTGGGTAGAATTGACATCTTAATGACATTTAGCCTTCCTATCCATGAACATGGAATATTTTTCCATCTTTTAAGGTCCCCTTCTATTTCTTTTAGTAGAGTTATGTAGTTTTCTTTGTATAGGTCTTTTACATCTTTGGTTAAGTTGATTCCTAGGTACTTGATTTTTTTAGTTGCTATTGAAAATGGTATCTTTTTCTTGAGTGTCTCTTCAGTTTGTTCATTTCTAGCATATAGAAACATTACTGACTTATGTGCATTAATCTTGTATCCCGCTACTTTGCTAAATTTGTTTATTAGCTCTAGTAGGTGTATCGTTGATTTCTCAGGGTTTTCTAGATAGAAGATCATATCATCTGCAAACAGTGACAGTTTTACTTCTTCTTTTCCAATTTGGATGCCTTTTATTTCTTTGTCTTGCCGGATTGCCCTGGCTAGCACTTCCAGCACAATGTTGAATAACAGTGGTGACAGCGGGCATCCTTGTCTTGTTCCTGATCTTAGAGGGAAGGCTTTCAGTCTCTCACCATTGAGTACTATGCTGGCTGTGGGTTTTTCATATATGCTCTTTATCATGTTGAGGAAGTTTCCTTCAATTCCTACCTTTTGAAGTGTTTTTATCAAAAAGGGATGTTGGATTTTGTCAAATGCTTTTTCAGCATCTATTGAGATGATCAATTGATTTTTCCCTTTCGAGTTTTTAATGTGTTGTAATACATTGATTGTTTTTCTTATGTTGAACCATCCTTGCATGCCTGGAATGAACCCCACTTGGTCATGGTGCATGATTTTTTTAATGTGTCTTTGGATTCGATTTACAAGTATTTTGTTGAGGATTTTTGCATCTATATTCATTAGGGAGATTGGCCGGTAGTTTTCCTTTTTTGTAGCATCTTTGCCTGGTTTTGGTATTAGATTGATGTTAGCTTCATAAAATGAGTTAGGTAGTGTTCCATTTTTTTCAATGTTTTGAAAGAGTTTGAGTAAGATTGGTGTCAGTTCTTTCTGGAAAGTTTGGTAGAATTCCCCTGTGAAGCCATCTGGCCCTGGGCATTTATTTGTGGGAAGATTTTTGATGACTGATTGGATCTCTTTGCTTGTGATGGGTTGGTTGAGGTCTTCTATTTCTTCTCTGGTCAGTCTAGGTTGTTCATATGTTTCCAGGAAATTGTCCATTTCTTCTACATTATCCAGTTTGTTGCCATACAGTTGTTCATAATATCCTCTTATAATTTTTTTAATTTCTTCAGGATCTGCAGTTATGTCACCTTTTTCATTCATTATTTTGTTTATATGGGTTTTCTCTCTTTTTGATTTTGTCAGTCTAGCTAGGGGCTTGTCAATCTTGTTGATCTTCTCAAAGAACCAACTTTTGGTGATAGTTATCCTTTCTATTGTTTTTTTGTTCTCTATGTCATTTATTTCTGCTTTAATCCTTGTTATTTCTTTTCTTGTACTTGGTTTAGGATTGGTTTGCTGTTCATTTTCTAGCTTCTTCAGTTGATCCATTAGTTCTTTGATTTTGGCTCTTTCTTCCTTTTTAATATATGCGTTTAGTGCTATAAATTTCCCCCTTAGCACTGCTTTTGCTGCATCCCATAGGTTTTGGTATGTTGTGTTCTCATTTTCGTTCGTCTCTATATATTTAGCAATTTCTCTTCCTATTTCTTCTTTAACCCACTGATTGTTTAGGAGTGTGTTGTTTAACCTCCAGGTATTTGTGAATTTTCTAAGTCTCTGATGGTTATTGACTTCTAATTATATTCCATTGTGGTCAGAGAATGTGCTTTGAATAATTTCAATCTTTTTAAATTTATTGAGGCTTGTTTTATGTCCCAGCATATGATCTATTCTGGAGAAAGTTCCGTGAGCACTAGACAAGTATGTGTATCCTGGTGATTTGGGATGTAATGTCCTGTAGATGTCTGTTAAATCTAATTCATTTATCAGATTGTTTAGGTTTTCAATTTCCTTATTGGTCTTCTGTCTGGTTGATCTATCTATAGGAGAGAGTGATGTGTTGAAGTCTCCCACAATTATTGTGGAAACATCAATTGCTTCCTTTAGTTTTGCCAATGTTTCTCTCATGTATTTTGTGGCACCTTGATTGGGTGCATAGACATTTACGATTGTTATTTCTTCTTGCTGAATTGCCCCTTTTATTAGTATGTAGTGGCCTTTTTGTCTCTCAAAACATCCCTGCATTTGAAGTCTATTTTATCTGAGATTAATATTGCTACACCTGCTTTCTTTTGGCTGTAGCTTGCATGAAATATTTTTTTCCATCCTTTCACTTTCAGTTTCTTTGTGTCCCTGTGTCTAAGATGAGTCTCTTGTATGCAACATATTGATGGTTCATTTTTTTTGATCCATTCTGCGAATCTATATCTTTTAATTGGGGAGTTTAATCCATTTACATTCAACGTTAAAACCGTGAAGGCATTTCTTGAATCGGCCATCTTATCCTTTGGATTATGTTTGCCATATTTTTCCCTCTCTCTATTAATATCCTTTATTGTACCCATACCGAATCTCTTTAGTACTGAACCTTTCTCCAAGTCTCTCTGTCCTGTCTTTGTTTCTCTGTCTGTAGGGCTCCCTTTAGTATCTCCAGTAGGGCAGGTCTCTTGTTAGCAAATTCTCTCAGCATTTCTTTGTCTGTGAAAAATTTAAGCTCTCCCTCAAATTTGAAGGAGAGCTTTGCTGGATAAAGTATTCTTGGCTGGAAATTCCTCTCACTCAGAATTTTAAATATATCGTGCCACTGCCTTCTCGCCTCCATGGTGGCTGCTGAGTAGTGACTACTTAGTCTTATGCTGTTTCCTTTGTATGTGGTGAATTGCTTTTCTCTTGCTGCTTTCAGAACTTGCTCCTTCTCTTCTATGTTTGACAGTGTGATCAGTATATGTCTCGGAGTGGGTTTTTTTGGATTTATTCTATTTGGAGTTCGCTGAGCATTTATGATTTGTGTATTTATGTTGTTTAGAAGATTTGGGAAGTTTTCCCCAACAATTTCTTTGAATACTCTTCCTAGACCTTTACCCTTTTCTTCCCCTTCTGGGACACCAATGAGTCTTATATTCGGACGTTTCATATTATCTATCATATCCCTGAGGTCCATTTCGAGTTTTTCAATTTTTTTCCCCATTCTTTCTTTTATGCTTTCATTTTCCATTCTGTCATCTTTGAGGTCACTGATTCGTTGTTCAACTTCCTCTAGTCTTGTACTATGAGTGTCCAGAATCTTTTTAATTTGGTCAACAGTTTCTTTAATTTCCATAAGATCATCCATTTTTTTATTTAGTCTTGCAATGTCTTCTTTATGCTCTTCTAGTGTCTTCTTGATTTCCTTCATATCCCGTACTGTGGTCTCATTGTTCATCTTTAGTTCTTTGAGTAGCTGCTCTAGGTGCTGTGTCTCTTCTGGTCTTTTGATTTGGGTGCTTGGGCTTGGGTTATCCATATCGTCTGGTTTTTTCATATGCTTTATAATTTTCTGTTGTTTTTGGCCTCGTGGCATTTGCTGAACTTGATAGGGTTCTTTTAGGGTTTGTAGACCAGTTGAAGTCCTTATCTCTAATTTATCAGATCTACAGCTTCGTGGAGTACACTTTCTCTAACTAACCAGCAGGTGGCGTCCACGAGCCACCTGTTCTCCACAAGCCAGATCTCCCCTGCTTAGCCTTTTTGGTGAGTGGGGGAGTGAGTCTTGTGGGGCCCAATTGGTGTACCAAGCTTGCGTGTGTAGTTGGTGTTGCCTGCCCTGTATGTGGGGCGTGTTTCTGGGCAGTCGTGGAGGGGGTGTGGCCCTAACAATCAAATCTCCCTGATGATCCTAGAGTTTTAAAGCTGCTGCAATAGTCTAATCCTTCAGTTCAGTCCTGCCACAGTTTGTCTCTGCCACTGACCCACAAGTCTTTGGTATTGGCGTATGGCTCCTGAGACTTGCAAGTGGGCCCCTCTTCCAGGCTGTGCACCCCGGGTCCTCTGTTGAGGGATGACTGTGCTATGTCACAGGTGAGTGCCGTCCCCCCAGGGCAGTTCTGGGCTGCTGGGCTGTGTTGGGAGGCTCCCAGTCTGCTCAAATGATGGCTGAATGGGGCTCTGTTAATTCACACTGCTCCCCCTTCCCAGCTCTGGGACATTCAGCTGAGGTTGCAGGGAAGGCTAATGTCCACGCCCAGTTTTGTGGTGTGTGCCTGTTATTTGAAGCACTTCCGTCACACTGGGTTGTCTGGGGCAGCTCTGGGCTATGGGGCTGGCGATGGGCAGGAGTGTTTCCTGTCCACCAGGATGGTGGCTGTGAGCGGACACCCCCCTTTTCTTGGGAAGTTGTGTTGTTTAGTGAATTTTCTCAGCCACTGGATTATTGCCTTTTGTCTCAGAGCTCTCTTAGTTCTGCTCTTGACTTGACGTGCCCAAATTTCAATTCTTTGATGCTTTCTGTATTGAGCTTCTTAGAGTAATTGTTTTAGAAAAAGCAAAAAGGATTTAAAAAAAAAAAAAAAAAAAAAAAAACAACGGCCCTCCTCAGAGATCTAATGGGTTATTGAAATGCTAATAGACAAAGCAACCAGGGCCATTAAGGAAAGGTGCACAGGGCAGAGAGATCAGCTTTGCTTCGGGATTTGCATATGCGCCTCAAGGCCTGATCTCCGCCCTTCCCCTTTCTGCGTTCACCAGAACTCCAAAAATCCTCTGCTTTTATTTTGGAGTTTTTCGTGTTGTTTTTTTTCTATGCCTGTCTCCTCTCTGCTGGGCTGGCTGCTCTCAGAGTCTCTGGTGTCTGGTCTCAGTCTATCTATGGTTGGAGTTTGAATCAGTAGAATGAGTTTCCGATAAGAGCAGCCACTGCAATTCTCCCTTCTCCTTCCCGGAGCTGACAGCCCCTCCTCCCCCGGGACTGAGCCTGGCAGGGAGGGGCGCGGGTCCCCTGGCCGCAAAAACTTACAGATTTCGCTGATCTCAGCAGTTCCACGTTTTCATGAGTGTTGTATGAAGTATGCCCAAAGACAGATTGCTCTGTGGTGTCCAGTCCACGCAGTTCCTGGCTTTTTACCTACTTTCCTGGAGGAGTAACTAAAACATACAGCTCACCAGTCTGCCATCTTGCCCCGCCTCCGCCTGCATTTTCTTTTAAGGGCAGATCTTTGTTTAAATCTCTTGCCATACTTTTTATAAATAAAATTGTATCAGTAGAAGGAAACTTGAATATGATATCTTTCAGACATAGTAAAGAGCACTGATTAAATATTGTTTCTCGTCAAGCCTTATAATTTCTGTTTAAAGTACTGCGTTTAGAAGAGATCAAGTACTGCATTTTAGAAGAGATCAAGGTGGGTTTATTCCTCGAGTGTTGTGAAATTAAAGCTTAAAGATCCCCCAGTTTTGTAGTATTGCTCAGTGCTTTCTTTTTCTAACCCTTGTATGGAGTAACAGCTGTGGTCTTCTCTTTCAGATGTGCCATTTGGTGGTGCTAAAGCTGGTGTTAAGATCAATCCCAAGAGCTATTCCGTAAGTAGTAAGTTAATGTTTGTGCTCACAGTGCACTTTACAAAGGACCTGAAATTACTGGGCTTCTGTGTGTCTCCAAATCAGTGAGATTAATGGTCCCTGTTACTTTTTCGAAAGGAATGGAAAAACAAGTAAATAATTGTGTCATTAAGTGCTTTGCCTTATAAAAGTTCATCTGCTTAACGTCAATACCCTTTTTCATTTTCTCACGTGGTTAAAAGGTAAAATGCCTTCATTTATATCCATGTTGATAAATTATTAAATTCACCATTTAAATGAAAATATACCATAGAGGTGGCTTATAGGATCCTATGTTAATGTGAAGAGAACGGGATTTGGGATTTGAACCCTAGTTCTACTATCTGATGTTTGCATTACTAATTTCTCATCCCTTGTTTTCTTGTCTTTAAAATAGAAATAATGCCTACTTTATGAGTTCTGAGGATTATACGGAAAGATATATGAAAAAATATATATGTGTGTGTATATATAGAGAGAGAGAGAAACCTGCTGCTGCTAGTTAGTGTTTTTTCCATGAATTTTTTTTTCATTTTTACTTTTCCCCTTTACAGGATAACGAATTGGAAAAGATCACAAGGAGGTTCACCATGGAGTTGGCAAAGAAAGGCTTTATTGGTATGTCTTACCATGGGGGTTTGCACATAAAGTGGGAACATCTGAAAAATAATTGTCTTAATTTAAACAATGCCTGCTTTTATCTACACGTGCATAGAGTTGCCCTTCTACTTTGAGAAACGAGACTCTGTGGTGGATATAGTAAGCACACCCGCGGCTCTGTAGGATGCATCTCTTAAGAGAACAGTTTGGGTTTTCAGGCCTGCATTTCGGACACCAGAGAGAGCTCGCCTGCACCCTTTTCCTTGTGCAGGTGTAGTAAGGGGTTTGGCTTAGCTGCGCAGCATTGCACATTCTCTCTTGACACAGTCACAGGGACAAGGCCTTGCTTTTGGGAACTAAATAATAGCTGAATAAAAAACATGTAGGCTTTTTACAACATCAGTTCTGTTCTTAAGGCAATGAGAAGTCCAGGGCCTTTTGGAATTGGCTTTTGAGCAAGCCCAGCTGCTTGGTCACAGCAGTGGGAACTGGCAGTGAGCTCAGTGCTGGTGGCCTGCTTTGCTGTTGCTGTCTGTGAAGATTCCCGAGCCTCTTAACACTTGCAACCAGGAGCTTTGGTCAAACAGACCAAATTTGTGAGAATACGAATTATTTGTTGGATGTTTTTTCATCTTATGACCCATTATCTGGGCTTATGTGGTCTTGTGTGTGATATATGAATTTGTCTGTGGTACATAAACATTAGGCATTTGCCTTCTAATTTTCAAGTAAATTATGTTTTTCTAACTTTCTTGGTCTAGAAGGGTTCTGACTTGTTTGAATAAAGTAAACAAAATTCTTTAATACACTGCTTATCCTATTAGCATATTTAAAAGAAAGAAATAAGAAAGAAAAATCTTTCTTCCTGCTTTCCTGCCCGTTTTCTGCCCCAGTATTCTCAGCATTCCTATGAATTTAAGATAGCTTTATTTTGAAATTTGCTGCTTTTTTAGGAAAAAGTATATGTAATAGATAAACTAATAAAGCAAATATAGATACCATTAAACCTTACCAGATTTGGCCTGTCTTTCCTAATTTCAAGGCACTTGGATTCTTGGCATGCCTCGTCCTCATGGCTATGATGGTCTTTACATGGGCCCTTGGGCTAGGAACATAACACTGCACAGTGTAAGCTCATCATGCTCACACTGACTTAGGGGAGTGCCTGCAGTTCTGAATTAGCAAATTGAAGTCGAGTTTGCCTACTGAACAACCTCCAGAATTTTTTATATCATATTCCCTCTTAGCCTAAATATCAAACAAAGCCCTGAGTGGTTGTAGACTTTATTGAATTGTGTTTATTGGCCATACCTCCAGCTTAATTTCATCAATCTTGACAAGTACCTTATAGTCCCAGTATAGTCCCTATAGAGCAATCTGTTGGAACACTGAAAGAAACTGGAACTTAAATCCCTGTGGTTTGACTTCTGTGCTTGTGTGCAAAAGCCTTGTTAGCCCAGGACACAGCCAAATTGCAACTGGCCCAGGAAGCTTTGCAGCACAGGAGGAAGGTGAAGGGAGTTCTTTCTCTCCCTCCTGGGTAGACCTTGAAAACTGATGTCGCTTATCCGGACGTCCCTTTCCACAGAGAGTTTCAGGTGGCTAGTTAGACCTGAGACTAAGTCCTGACCCAGGCATGTTGTGTAAGTTGAGAATCAGCTTCTCAGTTTCTACAAGAAAAGCAACTGGGATTCTGACAGGAGTGGTGCTGACTCTAGACCATCTTGGGAAGTACTGCCTTCTTAATAACATTAAGTCTTCCAGTCCCTGAAGGCTGGATGTCTTTCCATTTATTTAGGTCTTTTAAAATTTCTTCCTATGATGTTTTGTAGTTTTTGATGTACAAGTCTTATACTCTTTTTCTTAAATTTATTCCTAAGTATTTTTTCCTTTTTTATGCTATTGCAAATCGAATTGTTTTCTTAATTTCATTTTCAGATTGTTCATTACTAGTATATAGCAATGCAAATGATTTTTTCATATTGATCTTGTGCTGTACAACCTTGCTGAACTCGTTTATCAGCTCAAACAGTTTTTTTGTGGATTCCTGAGCATTAAGGAATGATCATGCCATCTTCAAATAGAGATAATTTCTTCCTTTCCAATCTGGATGCCTTTTATTTCCTTTTCTTGCCTAACTGCCATGGCTAGAACCTCCAATGCAATGTTGAGGTAAGGGTACACTTCCTTGTCTTGGGGAAACTCTTCAGTTTTTCACCCTGAAGCATGTTACCTGTGAGTTTTTCATAGATGTCCTTTATCAGGTTGAGGAAGGTTCCAGGCTATTGGCTATTTTTCTTTAATCCAGTTTTATTGAGATACGTTCATACACCATACAAACTATCTGAAGTATATGATCAATGGCTAACAGTATCATCACATGGTTGTGCATACATCCCTGTGATCAATCTTAGAACATTTTTATTATTCCAGAAAAGAAATAAAAGTAAAAAAGAAAAGTCAAATCCTCCAATACCCCTTAACCCCTCCCCCACTCCCCCCAATTATTGACCCATAGTATTGCTTTTTTTTTAATTGAGATTGTTCACATACCGTACAATTATCCAAAGATCCAAAGTGTACGATCTATTGCCCATGGTACCATCATACAGCTGTGCATCCATCACCACAATTTATTTTTTTTTTTCAATTTTAGAACATTTTCATTACTCCAAAAAAGAAATACAGGCAAAAAAAGGAAACTCAAATACTTCCAACCTCTAACCAGCCCCGCCCCCTCCATTATTGATTTATAGTTTTGGTATAGTACATTTGTTATGTTGATGAAAGAATGTTAAAATACTACTAGCTGTAGTATATAGTTTGCAATAGGTATATATTTTTTTTCCTATATGCCCTTCTATTATTAACTTCTAGTTATAGTGTCATACACTTGTTCTAGCTCATGAGAGAGATTTCTAATATTTGTACAGTTAATCATGGACATTGTCCAGCACAAGATTCACTGTTTTATACATTCCCATCTTTTAACCTCCAACTTTCCTTCTGGTGACATGCGTTACTCTGAGCTTACCCTTTCCACCACCTTCACACACCATTCAGCACTGTTAGTTACTCTCACAACATGCTACCATCACCTCTGTCCATTTCCAAACATTTAAGTTCACCCTAGTTGAACATTCTGCTCATAATAAGCAACCGCTCCCCATTCTTTAGCCTCGTTCTTACATCCTGGTAACTTATATTTCATTCTATGAGTTTACATATTATACTTAGTTCATATTAATGAGACCCTGCAATATTTGTCCTTATGGTCTGTCTTATTTCACTCAATATAGTGCCCTCAAGGTTTCTTTATCAACCCATTTTTTTTTAAAGACGGTTTTGTTCACACTCCATACATTCCATCCTAAGAAAACAATTGTTGGTTCCCTGTATAGTCACGTATTTATGTATTCAGCACCATTGCCACTATCTATGTAAGGACATTTCCATTTCTTCCACAAAGAAGGAGGAAGAGTCAAAGAAGGTAGAGGGACAAAAGAAAAAGAGAGAGAGGAAAAAACCATGGCAGCTAGAAAGCAACAAAAGGAGAGATGGCATTCAACTAAGGTTCAACTAAGGTAGAATAAAGAATAAGACAACATCACCAATGTCAGGAGTTCCAATCCCTTCCCCTGTGTCATCCCCCCCATATGCATTTAGTTTTCGTATATTGCCTTTGTTATATTAAAGTAAGCATAATACAATGTTTCTGTTAATTATAGTCTCTAGTTTGCATTGATTGTATTTTCCCCCTAGTCCCACCCTATTTTTAACACCTTGCAATGTTGACATTCATTTGTTCTACCTCATGTAAAAACATATTTGTACCTTTTATTACAATCGTTGAGCACCCAAGATTTCACTGAGTTATACAGTCCCAGTCTTTATCTTTCATCTTCTGTTCTGATGTTCCACATGCTCCTAACCTTCCTCTTTCAACCATCTTTCAGTCATCTTTGTTCAGTGTACTTACATTGCTGATCTACTATCTCCCAAAATTGTGTTCCAGACCTCTCACTCCTGTCTTTTCCTTTCTGTCTGTAGTGCTTCCTTTAGTGTTTCCTGTAGAGCAGGTATCTTGTTCACAAACTCTTGTCATTGTCTGTTTCTCTGAGACTATTTTAAGCTCTCCTTCATACTTGAAGGATAGTTTTGCCAGATATAGGATATTTTCTCTTAAATATAACACCCCACTTCCTTTTTGCTTCCATAGTTTTTATTGAGAAATCCACACATAGTCTTATCAAGCTTCCTTTGTATGTGATGGATCGCTTTTCTCTTGCTGTTCAGGATTCTCTCTCTATCTTTGGCATTTGATAATCTGATTACTAAGTGTCTTGTAATCAGACACTATTCAGATCTTTTCTGTTTGGGGTATGCTCTGCTTCTTGGATCTGTAATTTTGTCTTTCATAAGAGATGGGAAATTTTCATTGATTATTTCCTCCATTATTGCTTCTGTCCCTTTTCCTTTCTCTTCTCCTTCTGGGACACCAGTGACACCATTCCTGCTTTCATTTTGTCCTTAAGTTCCCGGAGATGTTGCTCATATTTTTCCATCCTTTTCCCTATCTGTTCTTTTGTGTGTAGGCTTTCAGGTGCCTTGTTCTCCAGTTACTGAGTGTTTTCTTTTGCTTCTTAAGATCTGCTGTTGTATGTCTCCACTGTGTCCTTCATCTTGCGTGGTGTGCCTTTCATTTGCATAGATTCTGCCAGTTGTTTTTTCAAACTTTTGATTTCTACCTTATGTTCGCTCAGTGTTACCATTATGTGCTTCATCTCTTTTGCCATATCTTCCCTAAACTTTTTGAATTGATTTAGTATTAGTTGTTTAAATTCCTGTATCTCAGTTGAAGTGTAAGTTTGTTCCTTTGACTGGGTCACAACTTTGTTTTTCTTAGCATAGGTTATAGTTTTCTGTTGTCTTAGGCATCTGGTTTCCTTGGTTACCCCAATCAGGTTTTCCTGGACCAGAACGTACTCAGATCTTGGAAGGAAGGAGGGAATAGTATCCTATTTCTCTAGGGGTGTCTTAGAAGATTGATACATCCTGTGAGGCCTCAGGTCACTGTGCTTTTCTGCCTAGCAGGTGGTGCCTGTCAGCCTGTCACTCCTGAGTGGTGTAAGGATGTGTGGCCTGTGGCTGTTTTCCCCCAGGCTCTGGGGTCTGGTTCTGAATGGACGGCAGGCAGTAGAGCTGGGCCCCACCTCCTTCCTCTTAGGGAAGATACCCCGCCTAGGGAGAGGTCATTAGCATTTGAATAGTCTCTGCCTCTGCTATCTCCACCCTTTTCTGGGTCAGAGCACTGGGAACTGAAAATGGCTGAGCTGAGGCTGTCTCCAGTGAGTCGGAAAAGGGACAGAAAGTCCCCTTGAGGGCCAGTCCATGGCCACCCTCTGGCTCTCCAAGGTCAGTCTTCATCAAAAGCCTCTGTCTGTTGGGAATTCATATCTTGTATTGAGCAGTCCACGTTTGTTAATTAAAACCCCGGTTGGAGCTCAGCTGAGCTATATTCAGTTGCTTGGAGAATGCTGCTTCTAGCATGGCAAGGCTTTGCAGTTTGAGATGTGGGGGAAGGGGGCTCCTGGCTTGGATCCAGTTTTTACTTACAGATTTTATGCTGCGATCTTGGGCATTTCTCCCAGTTCAGTTGGTGTATGATGAGTGGACAGTCATGTTTGTCCCCCTGCAGTTATTCCAGATTATTTACTAGTTGTTCCTAGTTGTTTATTAGTTGTTCCAGGGGGACAAACTAGCTTCCACTCCTCTCTGTGCCGCCATCTTCTTCCGTCTTCCCCATAGTATTGGTTTTTACATTTGTTACTGTTGATGAAAGAATATTAAAATATTACTGTTAACTATAGTCCATAATTTGCAATAGGTACTTTGTTTCCCATATACCCATCCATACATTTGTTCTAATTCATGAGAGAACTTTTTCATATTTGTATAGTTAATCATAGACATTGTCCACCACAGGATTCACTGTGTCTAACTTCCCTTCTGGTGACATACATGACTCTAAACTTCCCCTTTCCGCCGCACTCACACACCATTCAGTACTGTTAATTATTCTCACAATAACATGCTACCGTCATCTTTATCCATCTTCAAACATTTCAGGTCAACCTAGTTAAAAATTCTGTACACATTTAGCATCCGCTCCCCATTGTCTACCCTTCTATTAATACCCGTCTATTAGTTTTTGAGTGTTTTATCATAAATAGTGTTTGCTTGGTCATATGCTTTTTTTGCATCTGTTGAGATGAACATAATGTTTTTTGTCCTTCATTATTATGGCCTGTTTTATGATTCATATATTGGAGAGGCCTTGTATTCCTGGGCTAATGCCACATGGTTCATGGTGTGTAATCTGTTTTATATGTTGCTGGATTGGGTTTCCTCATACTTTGTTGAGTGAGGAATTTTACGTCTGAATTCATAAGGGATGTTGGTTCATAGTTTTCGCTTCTTGAAATACCTTCATCGGGTTTGATATCGGGGTAATGATGGCCTCGTGGAATGAATTAGGAAGTGTTTGTAAAAGGTCGCCGTTAATTCTGTTGTGTAGGTTTAGATACCACTTTTGTAAAGTTCCCTTGTAAATTGTCTTCCAAAGCAGCTGTACCATTTTACATCCCCATCAGCAATAAATAAGTATTCTTGTTTTTCCACATTCTCTCCAACACTTGTAGTTTTTTGTTTTTTTTAATAGGGGCCAGTCTAGCAGGTGTGAAATGATAAATCTCATTGTGGTTTTGATTTGTGTTTCCCTGATAGCTGGTGATGTTGAGCATCTTTTCATGTGCTTATTAGCCATTTGTATTTCTTCTTTGGAAAAATGTATGTTCATGTCTTTTGCCCATTTTTTGTGGACTGACTTTTCACCTTTTTTAGAAAGTTCTTTGAAGCACAAAAGTCTTCAGTTTTGAGGAGGTCTCATATATCTATTTTCATTTTCATTGTTCGTGTTTTGGGTATAAAGTCTAAGAAGCCACCACCTACCACAAGATCTTGAAATTGCTTCCCTACATTTTCTTCTAGGAGTTTTATAGTCCTAACTCTTATATTTAACACTTTGATCCATTTTGAGTTAATTTGTATATAATGTGTGAGGTAGGGAATCTTCTTTTATTCTTTTGGATATGGATATGCATTCTCCCAGCACCATACGTCGAAGAAAGACTGTACTGTCCCAGTTGAGTGGACTTGACATCCTTGTCAAAGATCAAGTAACCATAAATATGTGGGTCTATTTCTGAACTCTGTTGAGTTCCATTGATCAATATGTCTATCTTTATGTCAGTACCAGGCTCTTTTGATCTCTGTAGCTTTGTAGTTAGAAAGCATGAGCCCTTCAACTTCATTTTTCTTTTTCAAGATGTTTTGGCATGTTGGGGCCTCTTACCCTTCCAAATTACTTGGTAATTGGCTTTTCTAGTTCTTTAAAGTAGGCCACTGGAATTTTGATTGGGATTTGGGTTGATTCTATAAATCAGGTAGGATAGAATTGATATCTTAATGACACTTAACCTTCCTGTCTATAAGCATGATGTCCTCCAATTTATTTAGGTCTTTTTTTATTTTTTTTAACAGTGTTCAGTATTTTTCTGAATACTGTTCCTTTACATCCTTGGTTAAATTTATTCCTAGATATTTGATTCTTTTAGATGCCATTGTAAATGGAATTTTTTTTCTCTATTTCATCCTCAGATTGCTTGTTACTAATGTATAGAAACACTACTGATTTTTGCTGTTGATCTTGTATCTTGCTACTTTGCTGAACTCATTTATAGCTCTGGTAGCTTTGTAGATTTTTCAGAACTTTCTAAATATAGGATCATATCATCTGCAAATAGTGAAAGTTTTACTTCTTCCGAAAGTTTTATGTCTTCCTTTCCAATTAGGATGCCTTTTATTTCTTTTCTTGCCCAATTGTTTTATCCAGAACTTCAGGCACAATGTTGAATTACAGTGTTGGTAGTGTGAATCCTTGTCTTGTTCCCGATATCAGACAGAAAGCCTTCAGTCTTTGACCATTGAGTACGATGTTAGCTGTGGGTTTTTCATATATGCCCTTTATCATGTTGAGGAAGTTTTCTTCAATAACTGCCTTTCAAAGTTTTTATCAAGAAAGGGTGCTAGATTTTGTCAAGTGCCTTTTCTGTGTCAATCAATAATGATCATGTGGTTTTTCCCCTTCAATTTGTTAATACATAATATTAGTTGATTTTCTTGTGTAGGACCACCCTTGCATACCTGGAGTAAAACCCAGTTGATCATGGTATGTAATTCTTTTAATGTGCTCTTGGATTTGATTTGCAAGGATTTTGTTGAGGACTTTTGCATGTATATTCATTAGAAAGATGGGTCTGTAATTTTCTTTTCTTGCAGTATCTGTATCTGACTTTGGTATTATGGTGTTATTGGCTCCATAGAATTAATTAGGTAGTGTTCCCTTTTCTTCAATTTTTGGAAGAGTTTGAGCAGGACTGGGATTAATTTTTCTTGGAATGATTGGTAGAATTCATCTGTGAAGCCATCTGGTCCTGGACTTTTCTTTGTTGAGAGGTTTTGTTTTTGTTTTTAATACACTACTTTTTAGATATATTCACATACCATACAATCTATCCAAAGTATACGTTCCAGTTTGCTCATGCTGCCAGGATGCAAAACACCAGAAATGGATTGGCTTTTATAAAGGGGGTTTATTTGGTTACAAAGTTACAGTCATAAGGCCATAAAGTATCCAAGGTAAGGCATCATCATTCGGGTACCTTCACTGCAGGATGGCCACTGACATCCAGAAAACCTCTGGTAGCTCGGAAGGCATGTGGCTGGCGTCCACTTGCTCCCAGGTTGCATTTCAAAATGGCATTCTCCAAAATGTTGCTCTTAGGGCATTTTGTCCTCTCTTAGCTGCAGCTGCTCTTCAAAATGACACTCTCAGTTGCTCTGTGTCTGTGCCTGTGTGGGTCTTTTTAAAGAACTCCATTGATCCAATAAAGAATCACTCTGAATGGGTGGGGCAACACCTCCATAGAAATAATCCAATGAAAGGTCTTGCCCACAGTTGATTGAGTCACATCTCTGTGAAAACACTGAACCAATTGGTTCCAGCCTAATCAACACTAATCAACACTGCCTCCACAAAACTGCGTCAAAGATAATGGCGTTTTGAGGGCTATAATACATCCAAACTGGCACCATGTACCTCAGTGGCTCCCAGTATCATCACATAGTTGTGAAATCATCACCACAATCAATTTTAGAACATTTTCATTACTCCAATAATGATAATAAGATAAAATTAAAATAAAAGAAAACCCACAATATCCCATACCTTTTATCCCTCCCTACTGTTGACTCCTAGTATTGGTGTGGGGCATTTGTTACTGTTGATGAAAGAATATTAAAACATTGCTGTTTAATTATAGTCCATAGTTTGCAATAGGTACATTTTCTCCCAAATACCCCTCTATTATTAAGTCCTTGTGATAGTGTTATACAGTTCTAGTTGCATGAGAATTTTTTATATTTGTATATGTTAATCACAGTCATCATCCACCAGAAGATTCACTGTGTTATATATTTCCATGTTTTTATCTCTAGCTTTCTTTCTGGTGACATACATCACTCTAAACTACCCCTTTCAACTATATTCACTCAAAATTCAGCACTATTAATTATACTCACAATAATGTGCTATCATCATTGCTATCCATTTCCAAATGTTTAAGTTCAACCGAGTTAAACGTTCTGCACATATTAAGCAACACTCCCAATTCTGTAGCTTCATTCTATCCCCTGGTAACCTATATTCTAGATTTTATGCCTATGAGTTTACATATTATAATTAGTTCATGTTAGTGACATCATAAAGTATTTGTACTTTTGTGTCTGACTTATTTCACTCAACATAATGTCCTCAAGGTTCATCCATGTTGTCGCATGCATCAGGACTTCCTTCCTTTTTACTGCTTATTCCATCATATGTGTTCTGGTCTGTTAATGCTGCTGTTATGCAAGATACCAGAAATGGATTGGCTTTTATAAAGGGGGTTTATTTGGTTACAAATTTACAGTCTGAAGACCATGAAAATGTGCAAGTTAAGGCATCAACACAAGTATACCTCCAGCGAAGGAAGGCCACTGGCATCTGGAAAACCTCTGTTAGCTGGGAAGGCATGTGGCTGGCATCTGCTGATCCTGAGTTGTGTTCCAGCTCCTCTCTCAGCTCCTGTGCATTCTTGAAAATGTTGCTGTTTCGGGGTTTTGTCTTCTCTTAGCTTCTCCGGAGCAAACTCTGGGCTATCATCTCCGAAGCATCAGCAAAAGTCTCCTTTCAGTGGCTGTCAATGTACATAGTACATCCAAACCGGCACAATATATATATATATATATACACACCACATTTTGTTTATCCATTCATCTATTGAGGGACACTTGGGTTGTTTCCATCTTTTGGCAGTTATGACTAATGGTGCTATGAAGATTGGTGTGCAAGTGTCTGTTTACATACCTGCTTTCACATCTTATGGGTATATCCTGAGTAACGGGATTGCCGGATCATAAGGCAGCTCTATACTTAGCTTCCTGAGGAACTGCCAAACCATCTTCCACAGTAGCTATACCATTTTATATTCCCACCAGCAGTGTGTAAGTGTTTCTGTTTCTCCACATCTTCTCCAACACTTGTGGTTTACTGTTTAATAGTGGCCATTCTAGTAGGTGTGAAATGACATCTCATTGTGGTTTTGATGTGCATTTTTTGGGGAGGTTTTTGGTGAGTGATTCAGTCTCTTTACTTGTGATTGGTTTGTTGAAGTTGTCTTATTCTTCCAGAGTCAGTGTAGGTTGCTCGGGAGCTTTTAGGAAATTGTCCATTTCATCTGTATTGTCTAATTTGTTGGCATATAGTTGTTCATAATATCCTCCTATGATCTTTATTTCTGTGGGGTCATTAATGATGTCCCCCTCTCTCATTTCTGATTTTATTTATTTACATCATTCTTTTTCTTCATCAGTCTAGCTAAGAGTTGTAAATTTTATTGATCTTCTCAAAGAACCAACTTTTGGTTTTGTTGATTCTATTGTTTTTTTTTTTTTCTCAATTTCATTTATTTCTGTGCTGTTCTTTGATATTTCTTTCCTTCTTTGCTGCTGCTTTTTCTTGCTTCTCCAGGTGTGCAGTTAGATCTTTGACTTCAGCTCTTTCTTCATTTTTAATGTAGGCGTTTAGGGTTATAAATTACCCTCTCAGCCTTCCTTTGCTGCATCCCATATGTTTTGATGTTGTGTTCTTGTTTTCATTTGCCTCAAGATACTTCCTGATTTACTCTTCAGATTCTTCTGTGACCCCGATTGTTCAAGAGTATGTTGTTTAACCTCCATATATTTATGAGTTTTCTTGTTCTCCACCTGTTGTTGATTTCCAGCTTCATTCCATTATGATCATAGAAAATGCTTTTTATAATTTCAGTCTTTTTAAAATGATTAAGACTTGTTTTGTGACCCAACATGTGGTTTATCCTTGAGAATGATCCATGAGCACTAGAGAAGAGTATATAGCCTGCTGTTTTGGAGAGCAGTGTTCTATAAACATCTGTTAGGTCTAGTTCATTTATCATATTATTCAAGTTCTCTGTTTTCTTATTGATTCTCTGTCTAGATGTTCTATCTATTGAGGAGAGTGGTGTATTGAAGTCTCCTACTATTGTCAAGACATCTGTTTCTCCCTTCAGTTGTGCCAGTGTTTGCCTCAGGTACTTTGAGGCACCTTGATTAGGTGTATATATATTTATGATTTGTATTTCTCCTTGGTGGATTGCCCCTTTTATTAATATATATTGTCCTTTTTTGTCTCTTATAACATTTTTGCATTTAAAGTCTATTTTGTCTGATATTTGTATAGCTACTCGAGCTCTTTTCTCATTACTATTTTAATGGAATATATTTTTCCAGCCTTTCATTTTCAGCCTATTTGTATCCTTGGGTCTAAGGTGAGTCTCTTCTAGAAGAATATCGATCATTTTTTTTAACCCCTTCTGCCAATCTGTATGTTTTGAATGGGGATTTTAATCCATTAATATTCGATGTTATTTCTGTAAAGGGAGTTCTTACTTCAACCATTTTATCCTTCAGCTTTTATATATTACATCTTGTTTTTGTCTCTATTTTTACACTTTTAGTTACGCTCTTCTTTCCTTTTTTTTTTTCCAGCCTGCAGAACTCCCTTTCGGGTTTCTTGTAGGGCAGGTCTCTTGTTGACTAAATATCTCAGTTCCTGTTTTTCTGTCAGTATTTGAAGTCCTCCCTCATTTTTGAAGGACCTTTTTCCTAAATAAAGAATTCTTGGCTGGCAGTGCTTTTCAGTATCTTAAATATATCGTACCACTACCTTCTTGCCTTCATAGTTTCTGATGAGAAATCTTCACTTAGTCTCATTGAGCATCCCTTGATGAATTGTTTTTCTTGCTGCTTTTGGAAGTCTCTTTATCTTTGGTAGTTGACATTATGATTAATATGAGTCTTAGAGTAGGTCTATTTTGTTATTTTTTTGGAGTACATTGTGCTTCTTGGATATTTGTTTTTCATCTCTTTAGCCATTTTTTTCCTTCATCTCATTGAATTGGCTTAGGAGATTTGGTTGAACTTCTTTTATTAGTTGTTCCAAATTCAGTATCTCTGACTTTTTAATTTGTTCCCTGACTTGGCCATATCTTCCTACGGCTTGTAATTTTTGCTGATATCCAGGCATCTGATTATCCTGACGAGATTATTCTAAAGGTTGGTTTCTCTCTCTTGTCTAGGAATTTGTTGTTGATTGGGTTTGTGTTAAGCCTCTTCTCTGATCCTTGGTTCATTAATATTTCCCCACAAATACAGGCCCAGGGACTGACACAGGGGGTACAGACCAGTTCCAAAGGGTCCTGGGGAGAGGGTCATGAAAGTCGCCCCAGAGCCTTCATTTCAGCTCCCCATGTGTGTGCTTTCCTGGGTTGCCCAGCAGATGGCACTCTTCAGCATGGAGTTCCCCACAGCCCTCAAAAGGCAGGGTATTTTTAGCCTTCTGATGGTTCCGCCTCTGACATGGGTTGAAACAATGGCACGGATGGCACCTGCCTACGGCGGGCTAAAGCAGCAGGACCCAGCAGTCTAAATTCTCCAGCCAGTAGCTGGATCAGTACTGGGCTGGGTCCCCTCTGTTCCTGGGGAGGAGGCCTTCTGTGACCCTCCCAGTCTGCAGCAGCCCCCCAGGCAGGGACCCACCGACCCAAAGCTGCTTGCCTAGAGGGTGGGGTGTGGGCACCAGGAGCCTCTGCCATGAGTCACTCCCAGTCACTCAGTCTCTTCCCCCCGCTCCTCCCTGGATGCTGTGCTGTGCTCCCCTGGTGTCCAGAGGCCCAGAACAGTTGTTTCAGACAGTTCCTGCCTGTCCACTTGTTTTGGGCAGAGGAGTGAGTCCTGCCCCTCCCTATTCCCGCCATCTTCCCGGAAGTCCCCCTTACATGATGGCGACTTTCTAGAGGGTAGTTACGTGTTTTAGAAAGGATGGACTCCAGCCTCAGACCTGTTCTCTGTAACAGACTTGAGAATTTACCCATAATTCTTAAATTATTTGTATTCACTGCATCCCCATACCTTGTTTTTATAAGCCTAACAGTAATACTTTGTGGTTTCATTTTGTGTAGAGGTTGCTACCTGGCCCTTAGCGTGTCTAGATTAATTGGTGCTTTTGAGAACTAGTTTATCATTGTACATTTCTCCTTTTCAAACTATGAACCTCAGTGTTGCTACTTGCTGACGGCCCTTCTCCAATTGAAATTATTTGAGGCAACAGGCTTGGTTAATGCTTGATGTTGCTGCAAACAAGTATAATACTTCTGCAGAGATCTCTATCAGGATTCGGGAGCAGTTGGTCACTTGTACCTTAGGGGGAAAGCAGTGTGACTGCAGGAACTCATGCTCACCTCCAGCTGGGGTGTGTTACTCTGGATGAAGGGGAACTGAGCACCCAGGAGCAGCAGGGCCCTTTTGTCAGGGATGAGGATAGAACACGGCCTGATCCTCCCACGTAGGAGAGTTAGGTGGGGCGAGGGTGGCTTGGGGAGGGTGGACTTCAAGAGATTTTACAAGGCGCCTCAGGAAAAGGCTGCTAGGATGGGGGAAAGTTACGGACTTGTGGGGAGGGGTGGGTAAGAGGTCAGCCCAGGCAGTTTCATCCCTGTCTGACGCAGGTCCTGTATCCACTGCATCACAACTTGGCAAAGAGCCTTGGCTAGGACCCGGGCCCCTGAAATGTAGAAAAACCTAAAGAATGTACCTTATTCCTTGCTTTAAAAGTAAAAATTATAGGAAGAACTCAAGTGCAACCCTTAGAAATCACAATAAATATTTATCTGGGGGATTCGATATTTTAACCACTTTTAAAGTTGTGGTGAAAATAGTGTGTTTGTATTATACAATCAAAACGATACAGAGTTATAAACAGGGCTAAAATCCAAAGTCCTCACAATTAACAGTTTGTGCATATCCTTCCAAACCTCTGCATTCATGTATACACATGAATAGATAAAGAGAGAGAATTTTGTGTAAATGGGAACATTTTATGTGTGTTGTATGAAACCTGCTTTTTTTCCACCTGTGTGTTTTGTTTGAGTTATCCAAGTCACTTACATGGATATAAAGCACCCCTTTTTATGGCTGCATAGTATTTCTATTTAGAGATGTGCCATATTTTATTTAATTGACCCAGTATTAAGAGCAGTTAGGTTTTTCTTTTTGTTATTGTTGACTGGCGTACTTCTGCCTTTACAGATTTGAGTGAGCCTCAGTTTACCTGTGCTCTCACTGTGGCCTTCAGCTGCTAGTGTGTCAGTGATGGTTCTTGCTGCCTGTGAGCTCACTCCTTGTAATTCTCAAACTTTTTAATTTGTTGTGACCTGAGGAAGGGAAAGTCAAGGCTTCAACCCGTAATGTGCACTAAGTGAGCTTTGAATAACAGATCAAAGCAGTGTTCTCCCATGGGTAGAGGTTTTGTGGGGTTTAAGGCAGTTGTTTTGGTGACTTGGCTTCTCCCCTTCATGTCTTGGGGACGAGGGTTGGACCCCCATCGTGTTGTGTTGCGGTAGTGCCACGGACACATGCACCCCTTAGGTGCATAGGGCAGACATAGGGCAGAGTGGGGCTGGCACCTCTGACGGCAGGTTAGAAAACTGCAGTCCAGAGATGCTAGGCTGATGTGCCTGTGGGCACACGCTCTGAAGCCCCATGGAGCGGCTTATCTCCATTGTGCGTAGCTAACTTCCAGGCATACGGCCAGGAAGCGCCACGGGAAGAAACGACCATATAATGAGCATTTCTGTGACTTCAGTTAGTTGCATAAAGAAAGTTTAAAGTCTTCAGGCCATGGGACTTTGTTATAGAGAATTACAGGGGATGTTGTATCCGAGATGAGTTTATCTTAAAGCCTGAACCCTGCCCTCATGCCCCCAGGTCCCGGCATCGACGTGCCTGCCCCAGACATGAGCACAGGCGAGCGGGAGATGTCCTGGATCGCCGACACCTACGCCAGCACCATCGGGCACTACGTGAGTGACCCCCAGGGCCCGGGCTTCCACTGCAAGAAAGAACAGTTAAACCGACCACCTCTAGAAATTGACAGTCACTGAGTTTTCCCCTCCCCTTGAATAATAATCTTGATTTGCTATTATTTTACTGCTATTTCTCCATTTGTAAGTAGTGAATTTAGTGGACATGGATAGAACTTGGACTTACATGTTGCCCTGTGCCGGGTGCGGGGCAGTGGCCTCAGAGGGCTTGTCACCCACCACCCGGGTCAGGACGCTGCTAGACTTGAGGAGAGAAGTAAAGAAACACTCGGTTCTGACTTCCCCCTCAGGGGGCTTCCAGGTGAACGTGGAGCGGTATGCCTGATAAGGTGTGGAAGTACTCGGGCGGGGCAGAAAGCTATGGTTTCTTTAAGGAGGCTTCCTGGAGGAGGAGGCATTGGGCTGTACCTTGAGTGGGTGAGACTGAACAGATAGAGATCTGGGGGATAGGAGGAGAGCTCAAAGGAGTGCAGGAACGGCTCTGTAGGAAGGCAGTGGAAGATTAGAGCAAAGAGGTGCACAAACTAGGCCAGATCACCAAGCCCTCGTATCTTTGTTTTACTTGCTAGTGAGCCGGGAGCCTCTGCTGCTGAGCCTCCCTGGGGAAGAGTGGCTGGAAGCTGTGTTTGCCGTGCCAGAGAGAGGGCGGTGACCTACATGGGGTCGGTCCTGCTCTCACAGCCCAGGGCCCAGGGCTGGAACCAGACGAGTGGCCATAGCAGAGACGGAGGAGGACTCTGCTGGACGCCTGGGACCCAGGGGAGGGGCGAGGCCGTCGGAGAGCAAGGGGTTGCGTCTGGGTGACACGAGCAGAGGCAGGCTGCTGAGACAGAGCACGGGAAGAGCACCCAGCTCTGTCCACGAAGGGGATGGAACTTCAGCAAATAGAAACATGAAATGAGTAGGAAGGGAAAAGGAGTTGCGAGAGACCTGCATTTAAAAGCTGCCCACGTGACCACTGTGTGCAAGGCCATGTGCACCATGCAGGGCCTTCGGAACAGCTGGACAAATACTTTGATATGGGCCGAGTCTTCAGGGTCAGGGATAGAAAAGGCTTCCCTGAAGACGTGACCTTTTGGTCTGTGCTCTTCAAGGTGAGCAGGCAAGTTCCAAGGGTGGCAGGAGACTGTTTGAGGCCGAAGGAAGTGCCTGGTCATGGTTGGAGGTGCCAAGGGGAGGTGGACTTGAGAGACTGACCGTGAGAGGACTGGTGAGGACTGTCATGGCCAGAGCAGAGAGCAGCCAGGAGAGGAGGGCCGGTCCGATCACTGCCCTGTAGGTGACAGCAAGGATGTGGATCTTTTCCTGAAAGCAGGGAAACTGGGGAAGAGGGCCTCATGAGCAGGTGTGTGGCACAGTTCGGTGGGCCTTTCAGTGAAGAGTGGGGTCACTGGGGGCAGGAGACTTGTTCGAGTTGCCCAGAGGGGAGGCGCTCTTGGCCTGGATTGGGTGGTGCTGGGGAAGCTGAAGAGAGGTGGACAGAGTGCACCCTGGTTTGGGGAAGAAAAGCAGTCGGCCCTGCGAGGGTGGGGAGAGCTGAGCACCGCAGGCTGTGGGTGCTGAGGGAGGGGTTCTGCAAAGAGACCGGATTCAGCAGGGAGGTTGGAGCTGGGCTGCAGGGGGCATTGAGGGAGCGAGGTGGGGCCTGAAACAGGGCCTCCGCCTAAGAAAAGTGGCTCTGGAGAGAAGGCCCTTGGAAGCTGGCTGCTGCCCAGAGACACAGGCTTTGGAGTGGAGTAAGGCCCCGTGAGTTTTTACTTTAAGGGCCCTGGGGAAGGCTGAGCCTTGGAGAGGAGGGAGGGAGGCAGTGGGAAGATGCCTGCAGCCCCCTCAGGAGGGATTTCCAGGCCCCGGTCCACCCCTGCCTCCACCCCTCACCAGCTCTGTGACTTGTAGCAGGTGCTTCAAGCTCAGTGCCTCCATTTCCTCTCATGTAAAGTGAGAAAAATAGTACCTGCTTCATGGGCATTATGAGGAGCAAATGAATAATAATATAAGGCACTTAGAACGGTACACAGCCCTGAGTAAAAACAAAAAACACACATTTATAAGTACTAATTCAAGTGAATTGCATGGATCCCCTGAAATAAAACAGGAGCAGTTTCAGGCATTTGATGGCCATTCCCAAAAAGGGCCGTTGCTTTTCTGCCTGTCACCTTTTTATGTTAAGTGTGTTCTGGATAGGGTCTCTCCTTTCTTTTTAAGTGAGATCCTCGATGGGCCAGTGCAAGCCAAGGGCAGGACATTGTTATTCGTAGCTCACTCAGAATGGTGGTGGCAGAGAAGGTTCTGGGAGGCAAGCCAGCTCCACCTTTGATTATCCTGGTAAAAGATTTTCTTGCAAGCGATAGGAAGTCTAAAATCAAGGCCTAAAGTGAGGAAGCCATGGGTTTTGTTAATTGCCTATTTCCTGACATGGGGGTGAACCTAGGAGCTCCCATAGGATCCCCCCTGGCTCCCCGAGGCCATTAGGTATGTGGGAGCAGCAGGCAGCTGGCTCCAGGCCTGCCCTCAGACTGGGTTTCCTCAGCTCAGGCATTTGCATTTTCACTGTTGAGAAGCATTTGGCACTAGGTTTGCAATTCTGTATTCGTAAGTGTTAATTATTCATGAAAGAAAGCTGTGAGAAAACTGCTAATTTTGTAAGTCATTTTACTAGACAGTTTTTAAAAATTTGTTTTTAGGCTTTTTGTTGGTAATTATACAAGTAATACAATTCTGACTTCTCACTGTAAAAATGTTTAAACAGTGCAGATAAAGAGTGGGCCACTTTTTAACTTGCCCAGCTAGAATGTATATTGGGGATTGGAGGGTTCGAGTGAAGTAAGACACTTTGTTTTGTTTCACATGGGCAGGAGATCACCTAAACAAGTTTACTTAATAGTCCCTACTTTAGCCACTGGTTTTAAATGCTTCCTGTGTTTTATATTGATATCCTTTGTATGGCAGAACTGTTTGTAGTTCTCCTGTTCTACTGATGGATTTGTCTATCCCCTGAGGTTCTGGTTGCTAAGAGCCTATAGTACATTTGATTCCTTGGAAGAAATGTCCTCCAGAGCCCCTTTCTTCTCTTTTGTGACTCTACTTGTTTCTGAACAATAACACTTGCACATCATTAATTCAAAGCAGTGAGTGGTGAAATCTGCCACCCACCCCTCTGACCCAGTTCTTTTCCCAGGGTTAACTGCTGGTGTTTTGGATCTTGCCCACACACCTTTTTTTTTTTTGAACTGAAATGATAGTATACTAAATATACAAAAAATATAATTACTGGAAGTAGAATTTCTGGATCAATTTTTATTTTTATAGATATTCCAAATCTCCCTTTAACACCTTTATTTTGTTTTGTTTTTAATTTTTTTAATCTACTCTTTTAGATGAACTTTCAAGTATCATCTTTTAAAGTTCTTTTTTAAAAAGGGCATTCTATTGAATTTCTAGATTAAGTTTGGAGAAAGAAAGACAGCTTCACGGCTAAATGCCTCCCACCCGCTCCCCATCTGGGCCTCTGCGTGGCTGACACGCTCAGCTCTGGTGGCAACTAAGACCCTGCCGGTGGGGTGGGAACCTGTGCTTAGGGGGCTTAAATATTTAAATATGAGAAGGAATAATCATTGTAAGCCCAGCCATTTCTACTTTGTGCTGTCATTGTTTGTGCTTACTTTGTGTTAAATTCCCAAACTCCGTTTCTCCTGTTGGAAAATCTAGTCACATTACTGTATATTTTCTGGGAAAAGCAAGTGGAACTTACCCCTCCGTCCCTCCCTGTTGGGAAGTTTACGCAGACCTTAAACACACACACACACAACAAACGAACGTACATTTAGTTGGACGAGAGTTTGCTTTGATGTTAAAAGTCCTTCGTTATGCTCGTTGACCGTGAAGCCTGGACCTGATGCCCCGTTTTCTGGTTTGGCCCCCGTGCAGGACATTAACGCGCACGCGTGCGTCACCGGCAAGCCCATCAGCCAGGGTGGCATCCACGGGCGCATCTCTGCCACCGGCCGCGGGGTTTTCCACGGGATTGAAAACTTCATCAACGAAGCCTCCTACATGAGCATTTTAGGAATGACCCCAGGCTTCGGAGATAAAACCTTCGCTGTTCAGGTAAAATTTTTGTTTAATTCTTAAAGAATAACTGAGATACATACAGTACGTTTTTAATATTTTTAGGTTTGCAGTATTAAAATGTTGGTCATTTTTACTGCCTTAAATTTCAGAGTAGTGGTTTTCAGAGTAATAAATCCTTCATTTTTTGAACCTAGGGATGTTGTAGTGCATAGCTGTTTAATTCAGTGTATCAGTTCAAGATTTTGGTATGATTCCTAGGATAAGAGCTGATTCAGGCATCTCTCAGACACACACAAAACTATCACCAGCTTCCTTGGGTCGATACTGGAACTTGAAATCATATCCAGAAGGTGAGGTCTCTAAGTTAACATAATTTTCTAAGACTCTTATGGGTGTACAGAAAGGTTTGCATAGTGAGCCAAACTTTGAACTTTCAGGAAGACTCGGCTTGGTGGTGGATGCGTTAGCATGCGTTAGGGGAATCTAAGTTAAGTTGATCATTCCTTTGAAGTGGAAGTAATAGTCTTCCAGTTAGTGACCCACCTTTTCACAGTTTAGGACTCCTGGGGGCTGGTGGAGTCGCTGACACTTCATCAGGCCAGAAGCCTGCGCCTCCCCACGTCCTCACAGGACTCCATGCAGATGACAAGGGCTGGGTTCCAGAGTCTAAATGTAGAATTTTATTGTTGAAGAGAAGCCATTTCGTGTACTATATTTTTTCTAGCAAAAGGGTTTCAAGAACCACTTCTAAGATGTAGAATGCAGATTTATATTGGTGAAAATATGACTCCTCTCTACGCTAGGCTTTGAATTTTGTGTCATGTATAACTGTTCTTCACAGGGATTTGGTAATGTGGGCCTGCATTCCATGAGATATTTACATCGCTTTGGCGCTAAATGTATTGCTGTTGGTGAATCTGATGGGAGCATCTGGAATCCAGATGGTATTGACCCAAAGGAACTGGAAGACTTCAAATTGGTATGTTAACTTCAAATTGGTATGTTAATCTAATATCTGAACAGTTTGGCTACCATAAGCCTTCTAAAGTTGTAACAAATCTTACTTAAATCTGTTTCTCTTGCTGATTGTTTTAATTAAAATGCAGCTCAGAGAGTTTCTATGTCATAGGCATGGAATATAAACATTTATTCTGATTTCCAATCTCAGCAACATGGATCAATCCTGGACTTCCCCAAGGCAAAGCGCTATGAAGGGAGCATCTTGGAAGCAGATTGTGACATACTGATCCCTGCTGCCAGCGAGAAGCAGCTGACCAAATCCAACGCACCCAGGGTCAAAGCCAAGGTGAAGGCACTGTCAGGGCAGGCGGGTTTTTATCTGGGGGGTGACATTGGGGTGCATAAAGCGCTCTGATGGAGCTCCTCTCCTTTTAACTGCTTTATTGAGGTGTAATTCTCATTCCATATAATTCACTCACCTGAAGTCTACAGTTCAGTGGCTTTAGCATTCTCACTGAGTTATGTGTCCACCATCACGGGTGTCCCCTTAAACCAGACTTTGAAAAACTAGTCCAAAAAACTGGGGGAAAACAAAGGTGGAAGGTGGTTTTAATACACTTCATAGAGTAAAATAACCTTTTGAATTTAATTTTAACTGGACTACACGCATCTCTTGCCCCCAGGGGATGGGATTTGAGCGTTACTGACATTTCTGTATGTTTGCGGCTCTGTTGCAGATCATTGCTGAAGGTGCCAATGGGCCCACAACTCCAGAAGCTGATAAGATTTTCCTGGAGAGAAACATTTTGGTTATTCCTGTAAGTCATTTATGTTTGTCAGGTTTTGTGTGTAATTGGAATCATAATTGTCTTTTGCAGGGAATTGCAGGGTGGAGACACTGATAGTTTTCCAAACTGTAGTGAGTTCCTCTTGATTTTGGTTTCAAAACGTATAGTAGAAAAAAATACATATATGTGTGTTCTGGAACACAAACATTACCGTATATATATATGGTAGAGGCGTGGCTAGTATGATAAGCCTGTCCTTTCACTCTGACCTGAGCATTTTCTTCCAACTTCGGGCTCTTTCTGGAGTATGTATTTAACCTGCTAAGAATCCAACTATATAAATGTATATTGTGCTAGAAATGCTAATTTTCTATATGATTCCTATCCTAATGCATTTCAAGTGTCCCTTCCTGCTTGATTCAAAGCTAACAGGAACACAGACTCGGGTTTTTCAGTGGGTTAACACTGGGACTAACATCCCAAGGTATCAGTAGGTAGTATAGACTTGTAGTACATTTTGAAGAATCCCATTTGCTGAAAGTACTTAAGTTTAATTTCTGCCCTTGGGTATTGGGAGAGGGAATGCTAATCTTCTGGAGAGATGCCTCCTGGCCAATCGAGTCCAGTGGTTGGTGGGCAGTTTTGTTTGAGAACTTTTCCAATGGAAAAGAGGCACTAACCAAAGTTGATGAAATGTTTTTTGATAAATAAACCAATAAAATGATACATACTTTTTCAAACAGAAAAAAGCCAAGATGGGTGGGGAAGGGGATTTGTGGAATTATTTTAGGAGTGAAATTCCTGATACTATCTAAGGTACATTTTGGAAGTTGGAAGCTTCATCTGCTTTTATGTGGTTATTGAGTTCTTGTTATTGAGGTCTCATTAAGACCTCATCTTCTGATTTCTCTGGCATCTCTCTGTTGCACTTTGCTTAGGATCTCTACTTGAATGCTGGAGGAGTGACAGTGTCTTACTTTGAGTGGCTGAAGAATCTAAATCATGTCAGCTATGGCCGTTTGACCTTCAAATACGAACGGGATTCTAACTACCACTTGCTCAGTAAGTTCTGATGATCTTGTTCTCCAAAAATAATTGTTTGGGGCCAGTTAAAAGGCTGGGAAAAAAAAGCCTACCCTTTAGGGGACTTAATTTTCTTTTTTGTGATCCTAGCAAATTTTGTCTCATAACAGATAATTAAGTCATCTAAAGAGCAGACTATTTCCCAGCCTTTTAACTGTATGATAAGGCTTGAACCAAAAATACACCATTTCTTTATAGGTAGTTTTTATTCTGTGAGGCCATCTTTCCAGAACATAATCTACAAGTTAGTAATATTATAGAGTGCATCATTTTAGACCTGAACTCCACTGTTGCTGCCCCTCCACTTCTATCTCTGATTGCTCTTGGTGACGGCCTATCTAGTGTTGAGAATTTGAGTTTTCTGACGAGAATGTTTGTTTCTCCTTGACTAGAGTAAGCTCCACAGTTGGCAGTAGAATTTCTCATCCAGCTGAAATAAAACCAGGACTTCCAGCCGAGCTGCTTTGCTCAGCCCACCCTGAGAATCTGGTGAAGTGTTCCATCTATTTCCATTTCTTTGGCCTCAGAATTTTCTTTTTAACAGAGCCAAGGAAAACCCTGCTAATGGGTATTAAGGAAACGGAGCAGTGACCTAAATTCACATTTATTTAGGAATTTGGCAAAGTATTGTATTCCTTTTTAACTGAGTTTTAAATGGCTGGGGCTTTCATGTCATTGAAGGCTTCTAAAACTGTGTTAGTTTATGGGTTATGGGTATTATTTGGGATGACTTCTGTCTGATTCTGCTTTGTTTTGTCTTACCTTCATCTCTTGGCTGTTTATAGTGTCTGTTCAAGAGAGTTTGGAAAGAAAATTTGGAAAGCACGGTGGAACGATTCCCGTTGTACCCACAGCAGAGTTCCAAGACAGGATATCGGTGAGTGGTCAAGGGTTGCATTTTATTTACACTCACCGCCTGCTCTGTTCCTACTTGAGCCAGGTCGATCAGTTTGAGTTGAGGGGTGGTAATTGTATGGCGAGGCCACTCCGTGCCTTCCCTTTTGTTAGATTCTAAAAATGGGGACTAATATATAATCAGTGGTGCTTCTGTTTTGGATGTGTTGACAATAGGAGTGACTCTTTAACAAATGACTGACAGTTATTGAAGATTATTATGTATTTTTACTCTTATTTAAGCTTTGAAGAAATAGAATTAGAAAGTAAACATAGATTCAACTATGAAAATTTGAAGCTGCTATAAGGACACAGATAAGACAATTAAAGAAAATTGATTTGAAAAGGTCTTTTATCATACTTAGCTCCTGATGGGATATATATTAATAGCACATACACATTACAGAGAGAACTTCTTTACCAGTAAACAACAGATGACATGAACAATAGTCATAGCAAAGAAACCTGAAAAAAAAATGTTTACTCTCACTGTTAAAGAAACAAATTAAAATGAGGTATTTTTTACTTACCTCACTTTAGCAAAAATTAATTAATGGATTTTATACTCAGTGGGTCTTTGGCGAAACAGTTGCACCTTTATTCTAATGAGCATGCAGATTGAGAGAGCTCTTTGGAAACTAATTTGAAGAATTATTAAATTGTTCCTGCCCTTTGACTCTATAATAATCTCCCATATGGTAATTTATCTTAAGAAAATAATCCAAAAGGAGTGACTTCAGGCATGATGATGTTCCTTGCAATGTATTTGCAGACATTTTTTTAAAATTAGGTTTAACAGCCCCGTGGCAGAGAAATGGCTGAGTGTTCATATATCTTGTTATGAAATAATCTTGGAAAATAATTTAAGTATTGTAACATGGGGAAAGTTGATGTTTTTATTTTGAAGGAGAAAAGATACATTTAGGGAACTGACTGTTGCCCTAAATAAGCCTTGCTTTTCCAGGGCACCGTCTGTGCCCTGGTGCCTCTTCTAGAATGCATGGCCCCACTGGCCGACCCAGGCCCTGCTTAAATATCACCGCGTCTCTGTGGCTCTCTGATAAGTACCCCTCACATGCCAGAATGAGTGTCCCTCACATCTGTTGCCCCAGGATTTCGCACCAAGTTACATTTCAAGCAATGGTAATGCATTGTGATGACCTGCTCTTAGATTGGGTTCCTGCACTCTCTGGTCTCCGTGTTTCCTGGTACATGCTTGGCACATGGCAGTTGCTCAGACTGAAGCCTCGAGAAGGGAGTACAGAGAAGGGAACGTGAGTTACTTAGTTTGGAAGACCGAGCTATGAATGACTTTCTTTCTGTCCTTTTTAAAATAATCTTTTCCCAGTGTATTGGTCTCCCAATTTTCAAATACCTCCAGGGCTCCTAATTTTAGACCTTGGTGCTGTCTCTTAGCTCTTACTAAGTTGCTTATTGCAAGGAGCCTGTAATCAATGTCAGTCGAGAAGTTTTTTTCCAGCCCCTTTCTCTAGTTCCCCCATCCCTGCCATGCTCTGACCCTACCAGGCCCTGCCTCCCTCGATCCTACTGTCTTTTCCCTGTCCCTCATCACCCCCTACTCTCCTTGTTTTTCTCCTTCCCATCTTACAGTCCATGGGCCATCAGTCCAGTCCTTCCCTTGCTTCATCACACCCCTTGTTAACCTCTTGTTAATACCTGGACCCAAGCAAATCCAGCCCTCTCTGTGCCTCTGTCCTGGGCCCTGCTGACTGCTCCAGCCGCACGACTTGCCCCTGTCCCCTTCATCCTCTCGCCCTCCTCAACGATTGGGGCGTATTTTCTCCTTCCTCCCCCTTCCCCCACTCCAACTGGTGACCTGGTCTCTGTTCACAGAGAACGTCCACATCCACTCAGCTCCTGGTGTCCTCGCCCCTTTTCTTGTAAGTCGACACTTCCGGCTTCCCTCTCACCAGATCTTCCATCTGTGGATCGCACAGCCCGTCCTCAGCACCCCCAGGTGCGCTGTCCAGCAGATCTTTCCCTCTCGCCTGCGTCATCCATTTTCCCTCTGCTGGATCATTCCTATCAGTGTTTCAAAGGCTGTTTTAAAAAAATACAAATCTTAATCCCATTTCCTCTTCCAGGTATTGCCATTTTTCTGTTTGCCTTGCAGGAAACCTCCTTAAAAGAGTATATATGCTCTTGTCTCCAGTTCTTATCCCCCTCTTTTGCCCACCACTCCACCAAAACTGCTCTTGGCAAGGGAACCGGAACGTCAGGATTGCCAAGTCCACTGGTCACTCCTCAGTGCTCATCGCTCATCACTCCTAACCGCTTAGCAGCATTTGTCACAATCGATCACTTAGCTTCCAGGACACCACCTCCTCCTGATGTTTTTCCTCCCTCTCCAGCCATTCCTTCTCATTGCCTCTTCATCTCTCCACCACTTCTCTATCTATAATTTCAAATCTCCTGCTCTCTGGTGCCTTGGTTAAGTCTGAGGGCATTATTTTGTTCTCTGCTGTGTCCTTAGTGCCTGGCACAGAGTAGGTACACAGTAAATGTTTGTAGAATTAATGGAACTGCAGTAGTTCTAAGCCTAGTCTGCTTCCTCATTCTGGCTTGATATAACAAAATGAAGTTTAACGCACAAATGTTTCCTGATGATTACAAATGCTATAGAAATATGCTTTCTTAAATGAATATAGCATGAATTGGTTGACGTTCATTATATATCCCCCAATGTTAAAATTTGATGTTCACTATATATCCCCCAATGTTAAAATTGAAACTCTTAAAAGATTTCAGTGATGTTTGTTAGTGGCCTGCTTCACGTTTTTACCTGGCAGGCGAGAGCATGTGTTTTACAGATCTGTGGCATTAAGTAAGGGCGTTGGTGATGGCTAATTGTCCTTAAATTGTGTTATGCTTTCCAAGAAACAAAATAGGTAATTAGAGGAAGCTTTCAGAAAAAATGGACCCATAGTCAGTGATTGTTGGCATCGGAAAGAAAAACTGACTTAGGGGTTGGGCCCCAGGTATAGCCAGCTCTAGAAATAGCTGACTGTAGCCTTGGCCTTCTTCTCTGGTCCTCAGTTTCCTCATTGGTAAAAGTAAAGGTTGATTTAAATCAGGGAGGGGAGGGATTAAATAACTGCTACGATCCACCCAGCTTTATAACACTCCACGGGATTCTGCCCCAGAGCTGCTCATGTGAACAGAGCCACATGTTGCCTGGGTTCCTGTGTCTCCAGTGGGAAAGGGTTGCTAATCTCCCTACTTGCCCTCATGCTTTTCTGTGTTCATTTTGTTAAAATAGGCATCAAGATGCTGTATAGATAGTAAATATTGTTCTATATCTTACTAAAAGCCAAAAACTATTCATTCTGGCTGCACATTGACTAAAGAACTTGCAGATTTGTTAAACTTGTGTTCTTTCCCCTAACAGGGCGCATCTGAGAAAGACATCGTGCACTCTGGCTTAGCGTATACCATGGAGCGTTCTGCCAGGGTAAGTGTGCAGATGCTGTTTGCATTTCTGCTAATTCCATGAAGTATAACTCACCCGTGTTATCTCAGCTGCCAGACTGTGTGTGGTGACAGAAAATACCAATCTGTTTAAATGTTCCTCAGTTGTGTTAGCAAAACGCCTGCTTCTCCAGTCTTCAGTGATGAGGCAGACTGCTTTCTCTTTGGGCCTGCAGGAGTAAACGACGTCCCACGTTAGGAGGGGGTGCTGTTTGGCAGTTACCAAGTATCGAGGCATCAGGCAAACTGGACTCCAGCTCAGTGTGTCACTACATTATAGCTAAAGAAAGCTTCTATGTAAGAGAATCTGGTGTAAGATTTTTTGAGGTGTGGCCCCCATGTCAAAGTCTTAAATACAATTTGAGTCTACTTATCCTAATTTCTTTCTGAGTTCAGATTATAGCCACTTGGATTTAAACTCAAAAAGAGCACAAATAGATATGGTGGTGAAGAAGTTGGTGGTCCTAGGGGATTTTTTTTTTTACTTGAATTATTTTTAATTTAGATAATTTAATTTGCTTAATTATATTGAGACATAATTCACATAACCTAAAATGCAGCCATTAAAAAGATACAATTTTGTGCAGCTGTCACCACTGTCTTAATTCCAGAACCTTTTCATCACCCCAGTCTTAGTTTTGTTGAATCATTACCAAGTATATCAAGTGAACATGCTCTGGGTAACAGGATATCTAAAGAGCATAGGGATCACTCACATGCCATATTGTAAGAGTCAATTCTTACTGCTGCCTCAACAGGCAGAGTTCATACTGATTCCAGAGGGTTGGTACTTCCTGACTCGAGTTTGAGTAGTTTGTCTTTTGGCCTCCCACGTCCTGCCATTGAAGTGGTGACAGAGTAACTAGTACTAAGCTTATGTGTGCGTCATGCATTCATTGCCCACCTGTTGAGTTGTCTCGTCTTGACCTGTTTTCCCCTTCATTTCAGCAAATCATGCGTACGGCCATGAAGTATAACCTGGGGTTGGACCTGAGAACGGCCGCCTACGTCAATGCCATTGAGAAAGTCTTCAAGGTGTACAATGAAGCTGGGGTGACCTTCACATAGATCATGGCCGACTTCACCACCCTCTTCACCTGTAACTTCTGCAAACCTATCACAAGTTTACATGTAGCCACAGAAATCTCGCTCTCTCATGACCTCTTAGGTAATGGACACCATTCTCAACAAGTCAGTCCAAATCAGCCCCATAAGAAGAAAGCAGTGAAGGGCTGGGGATCATGTACCCAGCTGGTCAGTTTGAAAGTAGGGCCATTTGAGTATTTTGCCTTTAAATAAAAAGTCTCTTCCATCTGGCTATGCCACCTGGCCCCATAGCTGCCTCCCAATACATTAATTACCTGTTTTTCGGGGTCAGCACCTGTTGTCCAAGAGCAGCCCATTGCTTGCATCCTTCTGCTCTGGCCATATCTGGGACATGCTATAACTTGGATACATTGAAGAAGTGGTGTGTGGCATTTTCAGAAGGTGGCATGGTCCTAAAATGAGTTATTAGTATTTCACATCAGTAGAATAACTCAACTTTACAGTTTGCAAACAACAATAAAAGCTGTTTCTCTTCATGCATTTTATTCTTTTAGAATAAAATAAGTACATGCTGCTGTAATAAAATTGCCTTTAACCACTTAATAAGCCTAACCTTGACTCAAGCAGTCAATGCCTAGAAACAGAAATGAAAAAAGTTAGTATTTTTGTAACATAAAACAGTATCATTTGTAGCTTATCAATTGTGTATTGTTGTCCAACAAAAATTAAAAGCCAGATGGGGAATTAAGTTATCTTCATAACTGCAGATGATGGAGGCTATTTTTGTTAAGACTGTCTGAATTTGCTAAATGTAATTATGACACATGGTCCAAAGAATGCAGCACCGTCCTTATCATGTTAATTAATTTTTCTTTTCTTTTTAAGACCTTTTGTCTTGACTAATTGAATAATAATTCAAGTAGAGTGAGCCAGGGGAAAAAAAACACTTGGTCTGCCTGTCTGGAGATGGGCTGGCAGGTCTGACATTGCCAACGGCCCCACCTCCACCGACCTTCCATCCTTCTTTCTGGAGGCCTCCCATTCTGCACACAAGCTTCATTAACAGTGGGCTGGAAACAACCTTGGATCAAGTGTTTTGTTTGGGATTTATTTGGCCAGGGCCTTTTGAAAAGTAGTGTCCCAATGAAGTACTAGATATTTATGTAATGAATGAGCTTTTTTTTTTATTAACAATAATATCCTTTCAGAAATTTGTAACTACTTTGTAACTGCATGACATAACCTGGTGATAAAAGCAGTTATTAAAAGTCTACCTTTTCCAAAGCTTATGTTTCTTTTTCTGTGTTTTTATATCTGATAGAATCTCTTTTAGTGGATGATGAAACTACAGTTGGGTTTCTGAACATTTTCAATAGCTGTCTACATACCACTTCTTTCTACCATGTTGTGAGCTGCTTTCAAGTGGCCCAAATTTTATTCTTGAATTCCTTTTTGTTTCATTTTACTAATCAATATTAAAGCTATTCTGGAGGAAGAGGCTCCAGTGCTTGAAGCTGACATACTAAAGTAATTCATAATTCCTTTTTTATGAAGGGAGATTTCTTGGTTTGGTTTTTGGTTTTGGTGATTAGCCACAGAATGTTACCACTATTTAAGACAATACCAACTGCATGCAGCAGAACTAGGTTGTAGATCTAATTCCACCAGTGCCTTTGTTTTGTCACAGTTCTGTCTGCACAGTTGCGAGCACCATGGCACACCTTCAACCCACTGCTGAAGGGGGTGGTGTCTGCCCACATTTGAGGTGCAGCACTAAAATGCGTTGGAGGGAAAGTCATAGAAAACAAGTTTCCAATTGTTAGGGACAACACTGAGTGGGGCAGGAGAGTCAGAGCATAGAAAATTGGGTAATAAGTCTTGGTCTGCAGCAAACCCATAGGGAGTATTCATAGTGATTTTTTGAAAGACTAGACATAACAATGAAGGATGTTACTGGTACTAATAAAAAACTGGAGGGGAGGAGTTAAAAGCTTGGGTGTTTTTTTTTTTTTTTTTTTTTTTGGTTGGTTGGTTTTTTTAGCAGTGCTTTTGAAAGCAACTCAATTGCTTAGATGGGTGATTTGCTTTCTAAAAAGCCTGGCATCTTGGGTCCCGCCCCGACCAGTGGCAGAGGGAGATGCTCTCAGTGTTGCTCCCCCACCCCACAGCAGCTTTACACAACAAACAAGAACTGGCAGAAACATCTTTTTCAAAGCTCCAGAAAACAGAGGGTTGCTGTAATAGGGCAAGCATTGAGTCAAGAACATGGCAACTTAAAACGGTAGCGCTTCATGCCCTAGCTGGTCGTCCCCAATCCCCACGCCATCCCCACATGGAACTGGCTCATGCTCCCAGTGTGAGTCTCTGGTCCCAGTTCTGGAAAAAGCAGAGTAACCTTTGTGATTAAATTAGAGTGCATGTATATCTGTGCCCATCTTCTCGTGGCAGCTTGAAGGAAGGACTGAAGGACACATTTTGTAGGCTCACCATTCCGGACCTTACCCCACACCTAGAAGTGGCTCACAGAACTCTCCTGTGAGATGCTGTAGGAGATTATTCAAGTGCCAGCTGGGGGGATTATGAGGAAACCCTGTCTAACAGGAGAAAGGGGACATTCTTGTCTACATAAACGAATTCCTAGAGCCATGCACACATGCCCAGGGCAAGACAATGCATAGAAAAGACTGCTTTTGCTTTAGACTAGTCTCTAAAACATTCCTAGGACAGCTAAGCTCTTGCATACTGACATTAAAAAGGAAGAAAGATCTCTAGGCAGTAACCTAATCTCACACCTGGAGGAACAAGAAAAAGAAGAGTAAACCAAACCCAAACTGAGCAGAAGGAGTGAAATAAAGACTGGCACAGAGTTAAATGAAATAGAGAAGAGAAAAACAATAGGCTCAACAAATCTAGAAGTTCTTTGAAAAGATCAGTAAAATTGAAAACTTTAACTAGACTGGCAGAGGTCAAGGGGATAGAACCACCAACCATACAGAAATAAAGAGAGTTATAAGAAAATAGTGTGAACAAACTGTACGCCAGCAAATTAGACAACCTACATGAAATGGACGAATTCCTAGAAACACAATTGACCTAAAGTGACAAAGAAATAGACATCAACACACCAATAATAAGTAAGGAGATTGAATCAGTAATCAAAAACTTGCCAACAAAGAAAAGTCCAGGACAAGATGATTTCACAAGTTAATTTTACCAAACATTAAAAGAATTAACACCAATCCTTCTCAAATTCTTCAAAAATATCGGCGAGAAGACGTCCTAATTCATCCTGTGAGTTAAGCATCACCATTCTATGAGGCCTGATAGATCATAAGAAAATTACAGACCAATATCCCTTATGAATATACAGGCACACCTGGGAGATATGTTCCTGTTCCAGACCACCACAATAAAGCAAATATCAAAATCAAGTCACACGAATTTTTTGGTTTCCTAGTGCATATAAAAGTTACGTTTACACTCTATAGTCTATTAAGTGTGCAATAGCATTATGTCTAAAAAAACAATATACATACCTTAATTTAAAAATACTATTTAAAAATGCTAACCATCATCTGAACCTTCAGCGAGTCATAATCTTTTTGCTGGTGGAGGTCCTTGCCTCGATGATGGCTGCTGATTGATCAGGGTGGTGGTTACCGAAGGTTGGGGTGTCTGTAGCAATTTCTTAAAATAAGACAGCAATGAAGTTTGCCACATTTATTAACTCTTCCTCACACGAAAGATTTCTCTGTAGCATGTAATGCTGTGTGATAGAATTTTACCCACAGTAGAATGTCTTTCAAAATTGAAATCAATCTTCTCAAACCCTGCCACTACTTTATGAACTAGGTTTATGTTATATTCCAAATCCTTTGTTGTCTTTTCAACAGTGTTCACAGCATCTTCACCAGGAGTAGTTTCCATCTCAAGAAACCACTTTCTTTGCTCATCCATAAGAAGCGACTCCTCATCCGTTCCAAATTTTTCATGAGATTGCAGTAATTCAGTAATTCAGATTCCACTTCTAATTTTAGTTCTCTTGCCATTTCAACCACATCTGCAGTTACTTTCTCTGCTGAAGCCCTGAACCCCTCAAAGTCATCCATGAGGTTGGAATCAACTTCTTCCAAACTCCCGTTCATGTTGATTATTTTGGCCTCCTCCCATGAATCACAAATGTTCAAAGTCATCTAAAATGGTGAATCCCTTCCAGAAGGATTTCAATTGACTTTGCCCAGATCTATCAGATGAATCACTATGGCAGCCACAGGCTTACAAAACATATTTCTTAATAAGACTTGAAAGTTGAAATCACTCCTTAATCCATGGGTTGCAGAATTGATATTGTGTTAGCAAGCATGAAAACAACTTTCATCTCATCGTACATCTCCAGCAGAGCTCTCTGGTGCATTGCCAATGAGCAATAATACTTTAAAAGAAATCTGAGTAGTTCTCAACAGTGGGCTTAAAATAATAAACCATGTTGTAAACAAATGTGTCATCTAGGCTTTGTTGTTCCATTTGTAGAACACAGGCAGGGAAGATTTATAATTCTTTCAGAATGGTAAATGAATATTGGCTTCAACTCTAAGTCACCAGCTGCATTAGCCCCAACAAGAGTCAGCCTGTGCTTTGAAGCTTTGAAGCCAGACACTGATTTCTCTCTAGCCATGAAAATCCTGGATGACATCTTCTTCCAATAGAAGGCTGTTTCGTCTACAGTGAAAATCTGTTGTGTGATGTGGCCACCTTCATCAATGATCTTAGCTAGATTTTCTGGATAACACTACAGCTTCTACATCAGCACTGGCTGCTTCACCTTGCACTTTTGTGTGATGGAGACATCTTATTTCCAACCTTTGCTAGCTTCAAACTCCTTTGCAGCTTCCTCACCTCTCTCAGCCCTTATAGAATTGAAGAGAGTTGGGGCCTCACTCTGGATTAGGGAACGTTGTGGCTGGTTTGATCTTCTATCCAGACCACCAAAACTTACTCCATATCAGCAATAAGGTTATTTTGCTTTCTTATCATTCATGTGTTCACTGGAGTTAACACTTTTAATTTCCTTCAAGAACTTTTCCTTTGGTTTCACAACTTGGCTAACTGGCGCAAGAGGCCTAGCTTTTGGCCAATCTCAGCTTTCTACATGCCTTCCTCACTAAGCTTAATGTTTCTCACTTTTGATTTAAAGTGAGAGGTGTGTGTGGTGTGTGCATACAATGGAATATTGAGATAACTGCGAGAAGAAAAGAAGCTGTGTGACACGCAATGAGGTGAATGGATCCTGTAGACAGCATTTTGAGTGAACTACGCCAGAAACAAAGGCAAACACTATAATGCCTCACCAATATGGACTAACTACAATGTGTAAATGCAAAACTGAACCTTAGAGCACACTTATCAGGGGAACGCTTATTGTAACAGTCCCTAGATTGTAAGCTCTTACAGCAGTCACATCTATTCCTGAGTTGTAATGGCTGTCTCCAGATTCTGAGATGTTGATCGCTTTGTGTATAATCCGATTGGTCTCTGGAACTTTGGGTATCTGTGTGACACCTGAAACTCGAGCTAGAGCTCGGCCGATATGAATGTCAGTATTACCTCATACAGCAACTGTTAAAAAAAAGCTGAAAAAGAGCCCAGACTTCAACTAAAGATAGGAAGTAGATATGGTTAGGACTAGGGCAAATCAGGCCAAAGGCTAAAGAACAATACTGATTGTATTTTAAAACTTCAACTTCCATATGAGGCCAAGGGAAGAAATGTTTATTTGGTGCAGGATCTATATTTTTCTGTAGTACACTAAATAATTTAACTTGTACAGTCAATTTATTTAAACAGCACAATTACATGAAACTTTGAATAGTAAGTGAGATCTGATAGGTTTGTACAAGTTAGTGTGAAACAGCAATACATCCCAAAGTAATTTGAGCAGAGAATAAAAATATATATGCAGGGCCCCTCTGAGGAGCTGGGGGAAAATGCAGAGGTGTTGGGCTTCCTCACCTGGATTGTTGCTGGTGTTCTCACAAACGTTGAGGACTGACGGTTTGGTGTACA